>NC_081780.1:23541554-23841554 GCF_963082965.1 Carassius carassius | reverse complement strand
ATTGCAAAAGAACGCTCCACCGGGGAAATCCCAGCATACCCCATGGCCGCCCCGCCATCGAGGGCAGTGAAGGCGGAGGAAGTACCAGAACGGTTTCGAGCAGTTAAAGGTGCCATCCATGAACTTGTTACTTCCTGGTGCACTTCCGGGAAGAAAGGAACCAGAGGGGGGTGCTGGCGATCCGCATGAGCAGCCCCCAGGAACCAATCATCGAGCCTCGAGCGCTCGGGACAGGGCGGAGGATTCCACTCAAGCCCGATGCTCTCAGCTGCCCGGGAAAGCACGGCCGTCAGCTCGGGATCGGACTCCGACAGCGCTGGCACTCTCGAGGGAGGCAACACAGCCGAATCCTCATCTCCATCTCACCTTGTGATGCGGCGATCGACATACGATCCTCTTCGCGAGCCCCGAATGAGATGTCAGGAGCCTGAGAGGGTCCAGCAAACTCATCCAGAAACTCAACCGGCTGCGACTTATGTGAGGGGGGTGTGGCCCGAGGAGGTTGGCTCGTCGGGGAAGCCCACACAGTAACCTTCAGATCACCCTGGCCACCAGCCGAAGTAGCCCTCTTACGAGAAGAGGAGCTAGAACGGGGTGTGGCAGAGGGGACTCTATACCTTTTAAGGTAATAAGAGTCTCGATCTCAACGCCGAGATGGTCATGTCCCCGCAATGAAAACATGAACCATCCACAAATGCAGTCTCAGCGTGCTGGAAACCCAGACACGTGACACAGCGATCGTGGCCGTCACGAGGAGCGATGTATCGACCGCACCCGGAAACACACGGGCGAAATGACATCTTTAAAAAGAAATTGTGCTTGTATCCAAATATATATGGACCTAACTGTATATCTGGCAAAATGTATTAGGGTATACTGAAGTGGCTTTGGAGGTACAAGTTGGTAAGATGGTAGTGAGAGGGTTTGCTGGCTGCTTGGGTGTCCAGAGCCCAGAGACGTATGTACTGAGTCAGAGACAATTTATAAGAGACATGCCACTTCCTCAATCCTCCATTCAACTATATAAGGAAAACCCGTAACGGCAAAGATGGCGGTTGTATGCACATGTCCCGCCCCTCCCGCTGGAAAGCCAATCATCTGCTTTTAAAAGTCAAGCCGGGAAACATTTAAGCCTATCGTCTGTTTCCACTGACGTACGCGCAAAGTTGAGGAATCCTTGCGCATGCTTAGTAAAAGTATTACCTGTGGGAAAAAGGTGTTTTGAACCTTATTTTGGGGGCAAAGTCATAAAAAAAATTCAGCAATTTTTATCATATTTTACTGCTGTTTCTATACATGCAGTTTTTATGTCCCGGTGACCAGTGAAAGTGCAGTTCTGACTCTCTACCCATTCATTTAGATAGGAGATGGTCTTGTTAGTCTGAAATAGCTGCCCGGAGGTGTTGCCAAAATGGCGGCCGAGTGGCACGACTTGCCTAAAATCGCGCACCCCTCATTCCCACACTCAGCATTATGCGGGCATTTAAATTTAAAAATGTCATCATGAAGTGCTCATACTCTTCAGGATTTTCCAAAAGATGTAATTAAACCATTATTATTTCCAAATACAACTGTCTGATGTGTTTTCACATCTCTGCAAACATAAACCTTGAAATCAGTGACCAAACACAACGTTAGATGTGAGCGTTGTTAGAGGGTGAAAAAGTTCAACTAATAGTCATACACAACTTTGTTCTGTTTGCAGAATTTGAGCATAAAATACACATCAGACAACTTCTCACCCCTTCACTGTTGTAGCTACAGCGTTTGAAAACTTCCTTTGAGCTAAATCCTCTTGATGCATGAGCCCAGATTACGATCGCATGAGATATTTTGCCATGTATAAAAGCAAAAGCTAGTTAAGTGTTGTCACTTACTCTTGACGGCTGCGGTAACGGTAAAAATGTTGTCAATTCCAAAGAAAATGAGCTGGTCCTATGACTCCCATGCAGTTAGGTCCAAACAAAAAAATCCATCAAGTCCGGTTACATTTTAGGTGTACGCAGGCTATCAATTTCCGTTGGTGATGTTTCTATTCCATCTGGATAAAAATGCCCTTTTTCCTTCGCGTTTGTCCTTCTATTCCTTCTATAAGTCCGCAAGCGTTGTTAAACCTTTAAATTTTGGATGGTTATTCAGTTCTTAAGAATGATAATAATAATAATATGAATAATTATAATTTTTTTAAGTTGTTTTTGCCTTGTTGACAAAAATCAAATCGTTTATCAAATTGTGTCATTCCAATCAACAATGCCTCATTGAAGACACGGTATCCTTTACTACACTCTAGTGGCCACTTTGTATAGTGTACTACAGAGTAATTAATGACTCTTAAAATGCACATGAATATAAGAAATCCCATCTGAATTTAAAATGTTTTCCTGAGGGAGGACTTGGGACATCACTTCAGTCTTTTGCCTAGGGCCCCCAATAACTTAAAATGGCTCTGATTATATGAGTGGCTTTTGGAATATAAATTGCAGCACGTTTCAGATTTTTAAAAAAAGACGTGACTTCTATTCGTGAAAATTATCACAAGATTTATAACGAGTGGTTCCCTTCATTATTACAGCAAAGCGCGTCAATACTGTAATAAGTTACTACAATGGAGCAGCTCAAATGCTATTAAATTACAGGTGATGAACCATAGAGCAAAAAAATAACAAAGTAACAAAAACCTGTCAAATTATTTTTAATGGGCATAATTAAGTGTGAAAATAATCGAAGGATATACAGTTAAACCAAAAATTATTCAGAGACCAGATATAATTTTTAAAATATTTTTTACTAGTGGTTTGTATGACACTATAGTTAACTTATGTAAATTTAGCAAAATAAAGTAAACTGTGACAAATTATACCCCAAAAATTCTTAAAACAGTGGACTAATACAGTAAAACAAATTTGGGACCAAAGATTTTTCAAACCAAGTCTGTATGACCTGGATGACAGTATTTTGGGTTGATTTGAATCCATTACATACCTTTCTATCAAAGTTATCTAATATTATCAAGATGAATTTGTTCTTACACAGTTTAACTCTGAGTTCTTGTGACATTTTATTACCATGTTTTAAACTACAGAGATTAAACTGTCATAATGTGTAATGTTAAAGGTGTGTTTTGAATAAATTTTGGGTTGACTGCATCTACTTAAGAAATGAAGTTAACCATCTTACATTATCCATACTCTTTTGGTTTCTCTACCTAATATTTAAAAAATTTACAAATGCAATAAAAATATCCGTATCGGTACTCTGTATCGGCAAGTACCAAAAATAAAAGTAACGGTACCGGGCGATTACTGGAAAAAGCAGTATCGGTGCATCACTAATTTTTATTTTTAGGTAGCATTGCCCCAGGCAGCAGGTCTATGGCACAGTCCCATGGCCGATGTGGGTATTCAGTTGATATTCACTGGTCCGATTAGTTTAGGAGACTTTTCAGGCAGGCTCCTTTCAGAGCTAACTCCACTGTAGAATTTCTACAGTGATCCAGTCAGTTTATGACGAGTGTTGTAACATCCTAGGGCATCCCAGGATATTACTCTTATTTGAGGTTTTCACAAAAATGAGTTCAGTAAGCCCTCGTCTAGTGATCCCAATGCTCCAAATATTAAACATCCAACATTATCTTTATTTGTACTTTTCTGAGAGGGAGTGACTTTTCTCTGCATAAAGCAAGCATAATACGATCCTGATAAATATACACAGAATTAGTCACTCAATACTCTTTTATAGTTTTAATAATTAATTTATTTGTAATGAACACAATAAAGGGATTTTACATTTATTATATTTCTTACTTGAATGCATTTGTTTGGATGTAAAATAAAAAAGTGAATTATTAAGACAAGAACTGGGGGAAAAGATGCAATGTTGCTCTGTGAAACTTTAACCTGATTTTTCTCAAAATTAACTCCATTTGAAGTCGGAAGAGCTGTGAGTAATTTTCTTCCTGATTCCTACAAATTAAACAGCATTTTGAAGGACTTTTAATGTAGAATGAACATTTATTTTTTTAAAAACTCATTTTTGCTCATTGTGACTCATTTTGCCAGCACAAGTCACATATGCTACTTAATTTCTACTTGAGAGTGGTCAGATTTAAAGTCTGAGATTATTCGATCAGTTCTTGAATTTTTCATTTTGCTTATATTTGTGTGTGTGTGTGTGTGTGTGTTCAAAACAAGAGTGATGCCACACCTCAGAGTAAATAAGTGCCTTCTTAGTATATGGAAATACCTTGCTGAGAAGATCAGTGACATAAACCAGATAAAATTGTGAGTGGTAAGTGTTTACATATCCATATTCGAATGTAATTGTTACAACCTATTATCAAATAATGACTCAAAGTGAATAGAGACTATGTACCATAAAAAGTAGACATCGTAGTTATTGAAGCCTATTTGTGACCCTGGACTAGAGACCTGCGCGGGAGGGATTTTTTCGTCCCGCTCCAGCAAGGTTTTGTCCCACTCCCACCAACTCCCGCAAAAATATGTTATTTTCTCCCGCTCCCGCCCGCAAACAATCAAGTTTCGTCCCGCTCCTGCCCGCAAACAATCAAGTTTCATCACGCTCCTGCCCACAAAATCCCGTGGGTAAACGTATAGTAGTTTTTTTTTTATACATTGCATATTCTGCCTGCTACTCTGTTGAATATATATTTTAAAAAGTTACAAATGTTTCATTTTATTTGCGTTTAATTAAATGGATGAACATGAACAAGGAACATACAACATAGGCTGCATTTACACCGCAGGTCTTGATGCCCAAATCCGATTTTCTGACTATATCCGATGTTTTTGACGATCCGCTTACATCATCTTTTAAAAGTGTCCCATATCCGTATTTTTGCATTTACACTATACACTGCTGAAACTACCAAACATAGACGTTCTGACCCGGAAAAGGAAATAAAACAGCACGAAATACAATGGATGCAGATGCAAATAAAATTATAGTGTTTTGATTTCCACAATATTTTGAAAACACAACAAAAAAATCAGCAAAACATTGGTCTCGTACTGCGGAGAAAAAAGAAGAGCCCTTGTTGCAGCCTGGGCGAATTTCGTGCCTATAATAAGTCATGTGATCTCAGTTGGTGGTGTCCACCTGAGTTGACATCACTTTTTTAATGACGTACGACTCGCATTTACTGGGGAATATCCGATTTGTCTGCTTACATGGTGCATGCAAATGCACGTATCTGATTTATATCCGATGTATTACCACATATGAATGAGGCCTGAATCCGATCTGAGAACAGAATCCATGTGGTTTTTTCCTGCTTACATGTTCACCGGTCATATCCGATCTGTGCCACATGAGAGGAAAAAATCGGAATTAGGTCACTTGAACGATGCAGTGTAAATGGGGCAATAGAAATGAAGTAAACAAGTAAGAAATGTAAATAATATTATAAATTATATAATAATAATAAACCTAGATTTATTCCATGTTCAAAGGAAAAGTATGGGGCCTGAGCAATTCCTTAATCATTTAACATAAAATATCCTTATTCCTCAATAACAAAATAGACCAATATAAATATTAAGCTAAATAAAAAAACAAAAAAAAAACTGAATTGACAAAAAAAAAACTGTACGATTACTTTATGTGCCCATGCAGGAATAGCATGTCGTTCACTGTTGAGAGCTTCAGTTTAGTCCATCTCTGCACCAGTATGCGACCGCAAATACTGAAAGCCTCTCTGATGGTGCGCTAGCTGGAATGCAAAGTACATGGCGTGTTACTTTGCTTAATCTCGGAAATTCATCTTTTCCACCACTGGAAGACATCATCCAGTCTGTGTGCTTCTAATCCATCCAACTTGACCTTTAAATATCTTGCTATTTCAGAATCGAATTACACGTTGCTGTCTATGGTATCATCAGCATCCTCCCATTCCGCAAAGTCTATTTTATTTTATTTTATTATAAATAAAGGTTTATTTGTTTCTAGTTATTTTATTTTGTTAGATATTTCCACATATTTCCAAATAATTTTATTTTCCCGCAACCGGCACACAATAATATCTTGCCGCCCGCGTCCGCATTCACCCATCAAATATTGTCCAGCGCCGCACTCGGTAGCACTGGGTCCCGCGGGAGTGCAGGTCTCTACCCTGGACCACAAAACCAGTAAAGAAAAAAAAAAGGTAAATTTTTTGAAATTGAGATTTTTATATAAATAATAACAGTATTTGGCAAGGATACAACTATTTGAAAATCTGGAATCTGAGGGTGCAAAAATCAATGTTATTAATTAAAAATCAAGTTTTGATACATTTATGGTAGGGCATTTACTAACTATATTTATGAAACATGATCTTTACTTAATATGCTAATGATTTTTGGCATAAAATAAAAATAAATAATTTTGACCCATACAATGTATTGTTGGCTGTTGCTACAAATATACCTGTGTTACTTATGACGACTGCTGTGCTGCAGGGACACATTTATTCACTCGCTCATAACAACAAACAACATGAAAGCAGCCTGTATATAGAGATTCTTGAGATATTCAACATAGCGAACAATAATTAATGACAAAAAAAAGAAGAAATAACAAAAAGAAAATATAAAGACTGTCTGCATGTCTCTCTTTAGAAACGATCAATTACTAAAATATCAAAATTATTTATGCATCTATTAAAGCAGTGCATGAGTATGGAACAGTGATTAAACTGACCTGGAACCAGTATTCCAAGAATTCCAGGAGGAGTCCAGTATTCAGACACACCATGGAATAACTAACATGAGCTAATGTGTAAAATATGTTCAAGAGTGTTTCACTTTAGTCTGTTACTGTAGGAACATTGGCTTTACATTTCCATGCTCCTAAACATGACGCTGAACAAAACAAACTGTGGTTGTTTTACTCATGAACATAAAATGAGTAATGGACAAAAGTTCACATCTGTCAAGAACTTGAATCTGCTCAACGTGCCCCCAAAGTGTTGGATGAATTTGAGCATGATGATGTTTTGTCAACAACTAAGTTTTTGCAACTTGTTTGAGACTGCCATATAAATATGATTAATGGATAATCTCACATACTGGTAATGTGGTTGAAGTGGTCATTGTCCTAATGAATTTTCCTTCTCTTTTTCAGGTCTTAGCCAGCTACAATGAAGCCACAAACGCAGTTCATAGTTCCTGTATTTCTATGATGCATTCTTAATAATAATAATAATAAATGTCATGTAAAGGTTTTGTGTTAATTCCAGCTATGTTGAGTATTCTGTAAATAATTTAAATTTTAGGTGCATATTCTTAATTCTTTGCAAAACAACCTGAACTGTAACGTTTTATGGCTGATGGCAAACCAACTTTTATTAGTGTGAAGCACTAAATGGCAATGAATATATACATTTATATATAAAATTAATTATCCTAATTAATGCTATTTCTTTAATGTATTTAACAATTCCTTATATGTTACCTTGTTCTGCATGCTCTTTCAAAAGGCTTAACAAATAAATGATTCCACACCGATGTTTCTAAATTTTTATTAAAAAAAAAGCTCTATTGTTTCTGCTTGATTATAAATAACACATTTACCTGTTTCGTATTTTCCTATATTAAACAGTGATTTAATCTTTTTCCTGCACATAATATAATGAAGATCAGTATTAAGTTATTACGTCTTTTGCTTATCTTTCATATTACTACACTTAAACACTAAAAGTATTGTTCGCTTGAAGCACGTATATATTTAATAGTCAGATTCACAGCAGAAACTTCCATTATCCTCTTACAATTTAAATATTTTATGGTTTCATTCATCAAGGCATATTTTAATCAAATTTTACATTTAAGGATATTTGTAGCATATGTAGCATATGATTATACTTGGGAAATAAAAAAACAAGAGTAAAATGTAAACCTACTTATACTTTTCTGTGAGAACATAAATTTTCTCTTACATTATCCAAAGCAACTTAGAGTGCATTCAGGCTATCAAATTTTTACCTATCATGTGTTCCCGGGGAATCAAACCCCCAACCTTGCGCTTCATAGCGCAGCACTCTACCATTTATTTGAGCTACAGGAACACTAAACATTTAATTAAAACCATGCATTGATTCTCATATTCTTTTAACAGTTTGACTAAAAATATATGGTTCAAAGGTTAGTGTAATAAAATCATGGTTAATTTACATGTTTTCTGATAAACACAAAACAAAATGCAGTGCAAAACTCTAAATATATCATATTGAATTTACATACACTGTCCCCAATTATAAAGTTTAAATTAATTAAAGGGGTGGTAAAACGCGGTTTTTCGAAGACTTGATTGTGTTTGTGGGGTGCACTGTAACATGTGTTCATGCTTTGTTTTTTAAAAAAATCGCATTATTTTTCATATATTTTACCTTTACTCTGCACTGCTCTGTCCCTCCTTGTAAAACGGTCTGATGGTTTCCGGGTTCTATGAAGCCAGTCCCACAAAAATAGCAATGGGCTCAGATTGGTTAGCTGGCCCAGTGTGTTGTGATTCGCTAACCGCCTAGAGCACGTTTTTCGGTAACGTCACGCCCCTTGCCTTTACCAGTTGTCTGTGCTTTGGTGGTATTAGAAACAATGGCGTCAATAAAACCATACCAATTTGAGCCCGAATCGGACCCAGAAAATTTTAATGAAGATGAACGAGCAGAACCTGTTCCACAACGGCGTTTAAATGACGTTTCAGAATGGTATGTTTTTTGTTGTTGATATCTAATACTTTTTTAGATACGCTGTAATTTAATTGTACTAATTATAATAGTTGATGTTTAATTTATAACAATAATAAGTGTTTGTCTATTAACAAAAGTGTATTCAAGAACCTTTTTTATTAAAAAAATATATATATTTTATTAGGTGTACATGTAATAACTGTGCAAAAATGCCAATTGAAGAGGAAAACATCTGCTGCAAAGAAATACAGAAGGTAGTGTAATAAGCTAGTACCAAAATTATGCATAACGTGTTAATAGTTCTGTATAATTCTTTTTTCATATTTAAAAGATGAACATAGGTTAATTGTACAGTATGTTCTCATTGTCTTACATTACTGTTTAGGTTGTAAAACGAATGATGGAGGTTCCAGACCCACCTAAATGTATGGTTGAGCATCCAGGTTTTGAACCAAACTGCTTAAATCCGTATACTTTGCAAAATATCAATAATATTTACAGAGCCGACTATGGACCAGTGAGACGCAGAAATGAAGAGGAGTAAGTATTTATTAAATTTTATGAAATTATGTTGTGTAAAAGAACATAAATAAAAGACAATAGATACAAAATATATATATTTACACAAGACATGTTATTCAAAAGACAAAAACTAATCAAAATATACATTTTTATCAAACATATTTTCACATCACATATACATGTTTCCAATATACCACTGGTTTTATACACAATATTGAGGTTTTCTATTCCTGCCATAGGCGTTTCCGTTATCTGGCCTATCGCAGCTTTGTCAGCTGGTGCTGGGGCTACCTAGGACGTAGTGTGAGGGTTGTCATCCCCTCATGTGTTGTTAACCGGATCCGTCCGTACAGTTTCAGGAAACCGTACAGTTTCCTGATCCAGCGGGACAGTATGTTGGGTTCCAGCCACCCCTCGACTGAATCGTGACACACGCGGGGCAATCACCTCTTCTTTGGAAGGTTTTTCATACTGTGATGACAGAGGAGGTGGAATGGGGATTGCATGCAGCTCTTCCGCATATGGCTTGGGGTCCACAAAGACCTTATGTAACAGAAGGCTCATAAGGTCATCCACATAGTCTGTAAAAAACAGAATACTGAGTCACTCTATGGTTTTACATAATTACTGATAAATAATCTACCTTTGTTTTATAATTAACATTTGTGTAATATTTATAAATATTTTTTGTAAGCTTATATTTATTTTATTATAGCTTTTTTTTATTATTGTTAATAAAACAAACTTACTGTATGTTGGTTCTATTTTCACTGGCTTTGCTGTGCATTCTCCTTTTTTGGACTTTGGAAAAACGATCTTATACACAGCCTGTCCTTCAGTTGTTGTTGCCTGCTCACGGTTAGCATTTTCATTATAGTGCATTGCTGCAAGATACAGCCTGTAATCAGTGCACAATCCATAAAATATGAAAAGATTAGTAGACGATGTTGTGACAAATAAACAAACAATTCAGAATAAGAGACAAATGTTCAATCAATGATTATAATGGTTTCTTTCTTGCAAGAAAGGCTCACAGTCGCACAGTCAGTCAAGAGAATGTGAGTGCTCGCCAAGATGGGAGGCTTTATAGCTCTTTATATCTCTGCTACTCATAACATAGATAACATACTGTAGGGCCACAGGCAAGGCTCCTAACCTATTTAACCTTTTTCTTCCTTATTAGGAAAGAACATTATTTATTATAGGGAAAGATCATTAATATTAATAAAATAATGAATAAAAAAAACCTTTCCATAACAATTGTTAGAAACAATGCTTATAAATATTACTGAATATGTCAAAGATTATTACCTGCACAACATTCCTATGAAAGGGAAAATCACGTTCTTTGGGGCAAAACGCAAAATCAGACTGTGGAAAGCCTCCAGTGATGACGTCTGAAAGTTGTGGCTGAGCTTTTCTATATCCTTGAGAACTCTCTTGTTGTTTAATAGCTTTTCCACTTTATGGAGCGCTATTGATCCTGTAACCAAACAGATAAAATATGAAGAAAATCTCAAAATTTTACTAGTTTACTGTCATTTTATTGTCATTTGTCTCTCTATACAGTCATACCTGGTTGGATCAATTTTTTTGGATCCCTGGAAACTTTGTCTGGGTGTTCACACTTGGGGAAGAGGTGGTTCTCATGAACATGTACATTTTGGATGTGGTTCTGCAGTGAATTCCACTTTGCCACCTTTTCTGGCCCAGACTCAGAGGAAATCGCACTCCAGTAAACATGGTTTTTGATGCTGTGCAACCATTTTTTCAGCACCTCACAGTCCTTCATTTTTGAAAGTTTGTCAAGTTTCTTAGATAAACCTGTACAAAGTAAAAGCTTGGTTGTACAATCATTATTTCAAGATAATCAAATTAACACAAAAATAAAAATGTACATGTTAGGTTGAACAATTAACTGAATAAGAATCAATTAATAATACAAAGATGAATAATTACCTTTCTCAAAGTGCCACACGTCATAGAACTGAGTGATATTGCGGTCCCTCAGGTACTTCTGAAACTGCGGATGGCGATCGGTGACAATGTAGTCAACAGCTAAACCATTAGACTCGAGCTTATCGAGACAACGCTTCAATCCCTCCTTTTCCATATGATAACTTCCACCAACCTCGTTGCTCTGTTGTTGGGTACACAACATTTCAAATGTATAAACAGAGGAAAGTATAAACAATAACAGATAAAAGAAATGTAACATTTTTTGTTTTTAATTGATTAATTACTAACCTGAACTAGTTGAAGATCCAGAATTTTGTTGGTTTCCATGTGCATAATGGTGTAGCTGCCAAATTTTGCTGAGTGTCCTATTGTAAACATCATAATCATATATAGAACATTACTGAGAACATCAGTATCATAATATTTTAGGAAAACTCAAAGACTATAAAATAAACTGCTTGATTTTTTTTTAATATACTGTAAACGTACCTGGCGTGTCAGCACGCATATCTCCAGCCACAGCAACATTTCCTCCCTCTTGCAGCTGTCTTATAAGATTCAGTTGATCTTGGTTCCACTTGTGTATTATGGTAGGCTCAATGAAATTCCTGGCATGAATCCTAAAAGTTACGAAATGCATCATCTGGAGCTTCATGGCCTTGAAAATCTATTAACATAGAAATCATACAGTTGTCACGGCTTACGCTGCTGGAAGGAACACGGAGCCGAGGGATAAACGAAACAAGGATTTATTAACTCAAACATAGGCAAGGTAAGTGGCAAATAACAGGTGGCAAGAGGCAAGTGGCAAGTAACAGGTAACAAGTTGACAAGCAGACAAGTTGACAAGTAACGAGTAACGAGTAGACGAGTAGACCCGACAAAACAGAACTGAAAGGACAAGGCTTTTATACAAAGGATAATTGGGAAAACACAGGTGGATGGCATGACTTAATTAACAGGGACAAAAAACACACAAAATGAGTCCAGGTGTGTGACAGTACTCCCCCCTCCCGGTAGGTGCGTCCTCGCACCGTAGAAACAACAAAGGGAGGCCAGCAGACAGGGACCACAGAGGAAGGAGCCAGGGAGGAGATGACGGAGGGAGGAGCCAGGGAGGAGATGGCGGAGGGAGGAGCCAGGGAGGAGACAGGAAGGATCTGAAGCAGGAGGTACCCAGCAGGACCCAGGCCCCAGCCATCACGGCCCAAGGTGGGGCCGACGGTGGAAGGAGCCATGGAGGAGGAATGGTCACCGACTCCAGGGACTCGACCCACGGCCACGGAGCAAGTGGAGGAGGAGCCCGAGGCGGAGACGGAGAGCCGAAGAGCCAGGGTGACGGGGAGGAGCCGGAGGTCCTAGGCGGAACTGATGGCTCTGGTGACTGACGCGGCGATGTGGATCCAGAAGGCCGCGGTGAGGCCAGAGTGACCGAGGACTGAGGTGTAGCCGAGGGGATGAAGGAGCCTGACGGAGTCGGAGGGACGGAGGGATGAGGCGAAGCCGGAGGAGTGGAGTCCCGAGGCATAGGAAGGACGACGCCAGACCAAGGCGGAGCCGGAGGGACGAGGGAGCCAGGCAGAGCCTGCGGACTGCCGGGCCACGGCGGAGAGGAAGGAGCTAGGAGCCATGGTGGAGCCGACGGGTCAACGGGCCGAGGCGGAGTCCAGGCCTCAGAGGCTGGAGGCGGAGGTGAGGGAGACGCCGACCAAGGCGTCGCTGGAGGATGGCGGTCCCGCTGAGCTCGCACCACAATGATGGTAGGCTGAGGGCGAGCAGAGGGGCAGCCAGACGACAGCGGAGGAGGAGGCAGGAGTGGGTGGGAGGGTGGGAATTTTGGAGGAGCAGGCATTGGAGTAAGCTCTGGGGCTGGAGCCCTTCCTGGGCTTAACGGAGGATCAGGAGCCCGTCCTGGGCTTAAAGGAGGATCAGGAGCCCGTCCTGGGCTTAACGGAAGATCAGGAGCCCTTCCTGGGCTTAACGGAAGATCAGGAGCCCGTCCTGGGCTTAACAGAGGATCAGGAGCCCGTCCTGGGCTTAACGGGGGAACAGGAGCCCGTCCTGGGCTTAACGGGGAATCAGGAGCCCGTCCTGGGCTTAAAGGAGGATCAGGAGCCCGTCCTGGGCTTAACGGAGGATCAGGAGCCCGTCCTGGGCTTAAAGGAGGATCAGGAGCCCGTCCTGGGCTTAACGGGGGAACAGGAGCCCGTCCTGGGCTTAACAGGGAATCAGGAGCCCTTCCTGGGCTTAACAGAGGATCAGGAGCCCGTCCTGGGCTTACAGGAGGATCAGGAGCCCGTCCTGGGCTTAACGGGGGAACAGGAGCCCGTCCTGGGCTTAACGGGGGAACAGGAGCCCGTCCTGGGCTTAACGGGGGAACAGGAGCCCGTCCTGGGCTTAACAGAGGATCAGGAGCCCGTCCTGGGCTTACAGGAGGATCAGGAGCCCGCCCTGGGCTTACAGGAGGATCAGGAGCCCGTCCTGGGCTTAACGGAAGATCAGGAGCTCTTCCTGGGCTTAACAGAGGATCAGGAGCCCGTCCTGGGCTTACAGGAGGATCAGGAGCCCGTCCTGGGCTTAACGGAAGATCAGGAGCCCGTCCTGGGCTTAACGGAAGATCAGGAGCCCTTCCTGGGCTTAACAGAGGATCAGGAGCCCGTCCTGGGCTTACAGGAGGATCAGGAGCCCGTCCTGGGCTTAACGGAAGATCAGGAGCCCTTCCTGGGCTTAACAGAGGATCTGGCATAGGTGAACTGGAAACCCCCTCATTTTGACCCAATTGGCGCTCCACATTTTGCTCCCTCGTGGTGGGCAGTGTCGCCGGCTCTCGCACCTGGTCTGACGGGTTGCTCTCTGGCTCTCCGTCATCGGTGGGCTCGGGCTTATGCCTCGTACCGCGGGGAGATTGTAGGCTGGGCTCTGGGTCCAGAGTAGACCTGGCGAGATCCTCCATTGGGCCGACCGTGAGAGGTGACCCATTTCTCACCAGATTCCACTCTATAAAGGCGGCGAAATCCTCCCGAGGACCATCTTCGGGCGACAACGCTCTGCACCTAGGGTTCAGGCTGGCGTGATAAAAGGTGCAGAGCGCGTGGTCCGGGTAGCTGGTGGCATTAGCTAGCCAGAGAAACCGTCTGGTATGGTCCTCGAGAGACAGTCCCTCCTGCTCCAGCAGGAGGAGGAGGTATTCGGGGCGATAGAGGGGATCCATGACACACTACGGAAAGAAAAAGACTGTGAAAAAACGGAAAACAAAACGGAGGGAAAACACGCAGTTTTTAACTTTGTAGGTCGAGTCTTCTGTCACGGCTTACGCTGCTGGAAGGAACACGGAGCCGAGGGATAAACGAAACAAGGATTTATTAACTCAAACATAGGCAAGGTAAGTGGCAAATAACAGGTGGCAAGAGGCAAGTGGCAAGTAACAGGTAACAAGTTGACAAGCAGACAAGTTGACAAGTAACGAGTAACGAGTAGACGAGTAGACCCGACAAAACAGAACTGAAAGGACAAGGCTTTTATACAAAGGATAATTGGGAAAACACAGGTGGATGGCATGACTTAATTAACAGGGACAAAAAACACACAAAATGAGTCCAGGTGTGTGACAACAGTACATACATACTGAAACAACACAGTATTTTTTTGTGAATTTTATTGTAATTGTAATACCTTCTCTAGTTGTTTAAAAGATCCACCGGTAAAATACGTTGCAGCAGACAATAGCAGGTTTCCAAGTGGGGTACTCCCTACAATGGGCTGGCTCTGCCACTGTCTGTAGTAGTTACACTTTTCACAAAGCTGGGTGAATGCAACAAAAGTCCCCCTTCGTCTGCTCTGGACAACACACTTTGTCTTCCAAATTGGACAGGACACAAACAGCTCTCGAAGACAGCTTTCAAAAACAATGTATTTGTTATCGCTGTAGTCGGGCTGTGGATCTAGCCTAAGGCAATATAAAAAGAATAAATATTAGGAAGTTGCTTTCATGTTTTATATATTTTTTTGAACACAAATGTATTGGTA
Organism: Carassius carassius; assembly: GCF_963082965.1. Classification (NCBI taxonomy): domain Eukaryota; kingdom Metazoa; phylum Chordata; class Actinopteri; order Cypriniformes; family Cyprinidae; genus Carassius; species Carassius carassius. Next base: position 23,826,361 of record NC_081780.1, on the reverse strand, counting down.
AAAAAGTGTGTAAATATGTATTTATATCTTACGCCAATTCTGATTCTTCAGTAACAACAGAATCTGGGTTATATGTGGAATCAGTGGGTTCGACATTTAATTCTGATTCTTCTTCCTCATCTAACACCAGACGAGGTCTCTTACTGGGCCTGAAGACTGAGCCCCTTACTGGTGTTGAAGACAGCTGCACATAAGGGAAACATGTCAGTTGTTTGGGTGCCCACATCATGACCATAATATGTTGCCTGAATGCCTACAAGTACAAAAAAAAGTAAAAAATACAATTACTCATAACCATCTGTCATACTATTACAATTTTTTTACAGTGAGAACCATAAGCCACTTTCTAATACACATAAGTTTCAGTAGCCGGTATAACAATTATAATGAAAAAAGACAATATGTACTAGAACTGCATATGACATATAAAGTAACACAAACACATTTAATGTCTGTATTTCATACCTTTGCTCCTTAAGTGGAAACTGCTCAATGTACCCATTGAAAGTTGTGTGCCCACTGATCGCATCTTTGGCTTTATCTCTGTGGCTACAGTTTCGGTCTCTATAGGGTCTGACTGACATCCAACTTCATGAAGTGTAGATGTAGTGGGGAGCTCTTGGGAACTCGAACCCTGCTGAGATGTTGTCTGTAAGAAATAATGACAATATGTAATCAATGATCAAATTACAGCTTAAAACATACATTTGTCATGTAAAATAGTAGGAAAAAATTAATTACTGGATAATAATCATTGGACCACAAAAAATAAGCTTCATAAGCAAGAATTTCATATAATTGTTCTAACAAATTATATTAGTCCTCAAAGGGATTTTTTTGATTAAAGAGTGAAGATCTATAGTAATCGGTACTGAATGGAATCGTTACTTTTGTATTTTTAGAACGCTTATAGCCAAATATCTGTCGCTATAACTATTAACCCAAAACAAACACTAAACATTGGATTTACTATAGTAGCCAAATCAAACACAGAACCATGTTTAGCATGCCTGCAGATAAACAAACATGTAGATAAACAATACATAAACGCTCTAATCAAATAATAATATACACTAATTCCAAGTTCGCTGAAGAGATTAAGAAAAAAAGTTTGTAACGTTAACGTTAGGGGTTTGTCGAATGCATGAATGAGCATTTAACAAACTGGTTTGCTGAGCCAAACAGCGTTGTTATTTGTTCACTTCCTTGATACAATGTACAATAAGCAATACAAACTATTACAGTAAAACACATTGACGAAAAATAAGTCATACTTACAGGTTGTGGCCCGTAAACAGCTTCTGTTTTTAAAGTTGGAACTGCTCCATCTTTCAGGACAAGCCGTTGGGCCAATCCTGCATTGAACTCGCGAAGATTGTGGAGAGCGAGATTTGGGTAATAATTTTGAGGGAACGAGTTAAAAATAAATTTTAACCATTGATCCCTAACTTTCCCGTCCCTAGGAAGGCTCAACAAAGTGGATCTGCAATCCGGATGAAAATAACAGCGTTTCGTCGGCATCGCGGCAATGACACTCCAGCATACAACAACTCTTCTCAATCTCCACAGCAATATAAAATGGCCTCGCTCCCCACCCCGCCCCCCCTAATTTATTATTCTCAGAGGAGGGGTTTTGGGCTTAGTGATGTCAGCAACCCTGGAGGAATGTCGTGTAGTCCCTACCGGCCGTTTGCTGTAGTCCTTAGAAATGGATTTCCTTAAAAGCAAATATCTCCCTTTGCTTAAAACTTTGAACGTTGTAACTTTGCAGATGTTGTTTATGCTCAAACAGGAACATTACACACTAGCTAAAGTTAGAAAAGTGAAATCGTGTTTTATCACCCCTTTAAATTGTAACTTGGAGTGTAGAGAACAGCCTTACAAATGTATCCAATAGCTTATATAAAACTGCAATGTTAAAGTTAAATAACAACGTTCCCTCTACTTGAGACAACAAAAATCCCAAATATACTATTAATAATGTCAAATTTAAAATGGGCAATATTGTGTTGAATGTAAAACTTGAAGACAACAACAGTATACTCCCCTACTCCCTACTCATCACGAAAATAAAGTTGAACTCATGGTGTGTAATCAACAGCTACATAATGACTTTTTCTCTTACCGATTACTTAAATTTACAAATTATTTATTTCTCTAAAATGTTTGTATTACATTTGTATTTAATTTTTTCTGAAATATTTACCTTGTGAGACATGGGCTGCGATTTATCTTCAGGTCCTGTTCTTAATTGTGCACATACATTAGTTTCTTTCATCATTATTTTCACAACATATTTTAATATTTTACACTTAACTTTGCATCAAAATATTTTTTAAATGGAAAAAAACGGGCTGTTAAATGATACAACTAATACATGAATAATTTTAATATTTCTTTTATATATGTAAAAATATGCCTGCACTGCTTATAGACAGATAATGAATTATGCTGCAGATCTGTCACAAAACAGATAAATATTGATAAAAACACACATGAATGCAAACACCAATCTTTTAATTAATGCAAACCTACCATAATTACATTACGTTAAATTGTACAGTTACAAATTAATAAAACATATGCGTTTTCTAAGAATTCTATGCATCTCGTTTGACAGTCGGAAACCTTATGAACTTCTAGATAACAATCAGAACAAAATCAGCTCTCCGAAAATGTAAAGTATTGCGCATTTGAGTGGTTTGTATTTGAATGAAAAGATTCCTGTAAACTGATTAACCTGAACCGCATAATCAACAGAAGAAAGAATAAAGCAATCTCCGCATTGTATCTTGATAAATTTCCACACAGAGGTACACAACAATGTATGGAGTATGATTTCTCCATGTCTTTGTCTTTGATATACCACTATCTGTTGTTAAATTTGAAAACATTTATTATATTCTTCTAGTCAAGTTTCATATGTAAGTTGCCCTTACAGTAAATGTGAACGTTGTAAGATCGGAAGTTAGTATACACACACTTGCGTCGCCAAAGCTCACCAGAGCCATCTTGTGCACCAAGCCCATTTCAGGGCAAACATAATTCACACAAACATAATCTGCTTCACTATCGACTTCAAATGGTTGCCTCAGTCATTTTGTGTCCGATTCGAAGTCATAAATCATTTTGAAGGTCTTTTAATGGAGAAGTTCACCCCCCCATATATATTTTATATATAAATATATATAGACACACACACAGACTCAGAGCCCAGTTTTATTGTTTTGTAGTTTTAATAATACATTTATTTGTAATGAACACACAAGGTTATTTTTACATTTGATTGTTTTCCGTACATGAATTCTTTAGTTTAGATATAAAATGTTAAAGGTAATGCATACTCAGAGCCCAGTTTTATTGTCAAAAGAAAACGTCTCAAGGTTACGTATGTAACTCTAGTTCCTTGAAGGAACGAGACGCTGCGTCGAAACGCTATTGGGGAACGTCCCTGACGAGACTGACTCTGAATATCGTGTGCAATCAGTCCATCGGAAAGGCGTGACGTCACGGGCGGGGTGACGTAGCGACCAGGAAGCTATAAAAGCACGTGCCGTGCAGCTGGCTTCAGCTTCGAGTAGGGAAGCAAGCGCTGGCAGGGGTGCCGGGAGTATGGCTCTGCGACGCAGCGTCTCGTTCCTTCAAGGAACTAGGGTTACATACGTAACCTTGAGACGTTCCTTTTCAGGAACTCGAGCTGCGTCGAAACGCTTTTGGGGAACGATGTGCCCACGCTGCCAGACTTCCAAATCCCTGCATAGTGTGTAGTCAAAAGAGCACAGCTAAGACGAGAGAACAGAAGAGCCCGGCGTGGCTCGCATGTCAAGATCGTAAAATCGGACAAATGTGGAGGGTGTGGACCACCCCTCAGCGTTGCAGATGTCCAAGAGGGACACACCTGCTGAGAAGGCCTTGGAGGCCGCCATACCCCGAGTAGAGTGAGCCTTGGCCCCCAAAGGAGGGGGAAGACCAGAGGACTCATAGGAGACGTTGATAGCCTCGACTATCCAACGACTAAGGGTCTGCTTGGTGGCAGGAGAACCCTTGTTAGAAGGACCGTAGCAAACAAGCAATTGGTCTGATTTTCTCCACAGGGCAGCTCTGTGGACGTATGCGTCCAGTGCTCGCACTGGACACATACAGTTTAGCTTCTCTTGGTCTGGCTCCCGAAAGGGAGGAGGACAGAAGGCCTGCTGTACGATAGGTTGTGGTGTAACAGGGAACCTTCGGAACATAACCCGCTCGAGGGTACAAGAATGCTTTGGCCATACCAGGGGCAAAGTCTAAATAAGTAGGGGCCACCGAAAGGGCCTGAAGATCTCCAACTCTCTTTAGTGAGGTGATTGCCAGTAACAGGGCAGTTTTAAGTGTCAGATGTCTATCTGAGATATCTTGTATTGGCTCGAATGGAGCTTTACAAAGAGCCTCTAAAACCACAACCAAATCCCAGGGGGGAACACGGGATCGTACTGGAGGTCTCAGCCTCAGCGCACCGTGGAGGAAACGTGTAACTAGGGGGTGTCTACCCACTGACTGATCATTGAGAGGGACATGGAAAGCAGCTATGGCCGCCACGTAAACCTTTAAGGTGGAGTGGGATAACCCCGCAGAGAGCCTGGCTTGTAAAAACTCCAGAACTGTACCAACTGGGCAGTCTGCTGGGTCAAGCTGGCGGTCTCTGCACCATGAAGTGAAGAGCTTCCACTTCAGGGCGTACAGTTTCCTCGTAGAGGGAGCTCTGGATTGGAGTAGGGTCTCAACAACCTCGGTTGAGAGACCAGCTGCTAACAGCTGTGCCCCCTCAGGGGCCACACCCACAGCTTCCACAACTCCGGGCGAGGGTAAATTATCGTGCCTTGCGCCTGTGAGAGTAGGTCTGTCCTGATCGGTATCTCCCACGGAGAGCCGTCGAGGAGCGAGACTAGATCTGAGAACCATACTCGGCCCGGCCAGAACGGGGCTACTAGTAGTAGACGGGCCCCGTCCCGGCGTACTCTCGCCAGAACTCCCGGGAGCAGAGCGATAGGGGGAAAAGCGTACAGACAAAGCCTCGGCCAGGTCTGTACCATAGCGTCCAGTCCCAGAGGAGCTGGATGAACTAGAGAGAACCAGAGGGGACATTGCGATGTCTCCTGAGTCGCAAAGAGGTCCACCTGGGCTGTTCCAAATACTCTCCATATCTGCTTCACCACCTCGGGGTGAAGCATCCATTCCCCGGGCCTCGGCCCCTGTCTCGACAGTATGTCTGCTCCCACATTCAATCTCCCAGGAATATACACTGCTCTGATCGAGAGGAGTTTGCCCTGGGACCACAGAAGGATCTGGTGTGCCAGCTTGTACAAGGGGCGCGAACGCAGACCCCCCTGGTGATTGATATAAGAGACCACTGATGTGTTGTCGGTGCGCACCAACACATGGTGACCTCTCAGGTCTGGGAGGAAATATTTCAATGCTCGATAGACTGCTAGTATCTCTAGGCAATTGATGTGCCATGTTAGATGGCGACCACTCCACAGACCGCGGGCAGGGTGGCCACTCATGACCGCACCCCAACCGGTGAGGGACGCATCTGTCGCTAGCGTTACACGGCGACAAGGAACTCCCAGCACCGGGCCCTGATTCAAGAACCAAGGTTTCTTCCACATGTCTAAGGCACGAAGGCACCGCCGCGTGACCTTGATAACTCGAAGTGGATTTCCCCTCGGGGAAAAGCCCTTGGACTTGAGCCACCACTGTAGGGGTCTCATGTGCAGCAGGCCAAAAGGTATCACGTTGGACGCAGCTGCCATCAGCCCTAACAATCTCTTGAATTGTTTGACAGTGAGTGACTGGCCTTCTTTGACTCTCTCGACTGATGTGAGGATCGACTCGATCCGAGCAGGAGACAAGCGTGCCTGCATCGTGGTCGAATTCCACACTACGCCTAGATAGGTGGTTCTCTGAACTGGAGAAAGTACACTCTTCTTGGCGTTTAGTCTCAAACCCAGCTCCCCCATGTGTGCGAGAACGACATCTCGATGTCGAGCCGCCATCTGCTCTGATTGAGCTAGGATCAACCAATCGTCGATATAATTTAAGATGCGGATGCCCTGCATACGGAGGGATACCAGAGCCGCATCCATACATTTCGTGAACGTGTGGGGTGAGAGTGCGAGGCCAAAGGGAAGTACTCGGTATTGATAAGCTTTGCCCCCGAAAGCGAACCTCAGAAACTTCCTGTGTTGTGGAAGGATGGATATGTGGAAGTATGCGTCTTTGAGATCTATTGTGACAAACCAGTCCTCGGATCTGATTTGAGCTACAACCTGGTTGACAGTGAGCATTTTGAACTTCAGTGACATAACTGAACGGTTCAGGAGACGTAAGTCTAAGATCGGATGCAACCCCCCATCCTTCTTTGGAACTATGAAATACCGGCTGTAAAACCCGGATTCCCGGTCTAGAGGAGGGACCACCTCGATGGCCTCCTTCCTTAATAGGGTATTCACTTCTTGTTCCATAACCAGAGCCTGCTGGGGGCCGACCACAGTCGGTGTAACCCCGTTGAACTTCGGTGGTGGATGACCGAACTGAATGCAATAGCCTCTTTCTATTGTACGCAGGACCCATTGAGATACATTTGGCAGTAGCTTCCACACTGCTAAATAATCTACTAAAGGAATCAGTCTCTCGAGACTGACCTCAGGTGTAAGAGGCCCCCGAAGGGGCGGCGAGCATCCCAGCTCTGCTACGCTCACGGGCGGAAGTAACTGGGGGTGGCGCTCGCTGGAGGCCGCTGCGCCCTGAAACTCTGGCAGGGTTGGCAGACCGACCTCCTGAGGGTACTGAGGTGAGATGGGCACCGTATAATGAGGTGAACCGCGCTCTACCGCAGCAGGGGCTACCCTCTGGATCCTGGCGTCAGGATCTTTTCGTCGAGGACTTCCGGGCTTCGATGACAGATCTTAAATCGGTTTTTGCCCTAGAAGCCCCCGACTCAGAGCGTCGTTGCCCTCGGTCCCGACGTGGGGGTGTGACGCTAACAATGGAGGACAGGAGGCAGATGCAAGTAAAGGTAGTTTATTGACAGGGGTTGTGATGGATATGCTGGTGAGTGACGCAGGAACCACGATGGCAGCACAGACAGGTGGGTAGGTGATTTGAGTGCGTTGGTAGCGATGACGGTGGTGGTAGATCGGTGATCCGTGGTGATAATCCGTGAGTGACTGTGATAATCCAAAGTAGACCGAAACAGGAAACAGGGCAAGGACAGGAACACAGGAGCACGAACAGACATCAACACATGGACCTCAAACAACGATCTGACAAACAGGAGACGAAAGACAGGGCGTTAAATAGGCGGTTGGAATGAGATGCACCTGCCGCTGATCAGGCGATCAGTGGCCACACCCACATAAACCAATCAACCTGACATAACATGATTACAGCTGGAGACGGTGCATTCACGAACCGTGACAGTACCCCTCCTCCTAAGGACGCCTCCTGGCGTCCCCAGAATCTCTTACCTGTCGATTGTAATCATCGATAAGGGAGTGATCCAGGATGTCCCTAGCAGGTACCCAACTTCTCTCCTCCGGACCGTAACCCTCCCAGTCCACCAAGTACTGAAATCCGCGTCCCCTCCTTCTAGAGTCCAGAATACGATTTAACAAGTAGGTGGTCTCTCCATCTACGAGACGCGGCGGGGGAGGGACCGGGGTAGGCGGATTAATGGGAGAATGAAATACGGGCTTAATTTTGGACACATGAAAGGCGGGATGAATTCTCCTGTACGTAGGAGGGAGTTTAAGGCGGACTGCCACCGGACTAATGATTTTGGTGACAGTAAACGGGCCAATAAATTTGGGAGCCAATTTATTAGATACGGACCGGAGAGGAATATTCTTGGTTGAAAGCCACACCTTTTGACCCACGACGTATACGGGAGGCCTAGACCGGTGGCGATCGGCCTTGGCCTTGGTGCGCGTCCCCACTTGGAGTAGAGTCTCACGGGCTCTGGTCCAAGTGCGGTGGCACCTCTGGACGAAGGCGTGAGCGGAGGGGACCGCAACTTCGGATTCCATACTGGGAAAAATAGGTGGCTGGTAACCTACACTACACTCAAAAGGAGATAGGCCCGTAGCTGATACTGGTAAGGTATTGTGGGCGTACTCCACCATAGACAATTGCTGGCTCCAGGAGGAGGGATTCTTGGAGACCAAACATCGCAACACCCTTTCCAAATCTTGGTTGGCTCTCTCGGTTTGACCATTGCTCTGGGGGTGAAACCCTGAGGACAGACTTACAGTCGCTCCCAGTAGTCTACAGAATTCTTGCCAAAATTTAGCCACAAATTGGGGTCCCCTGTCGGAAACCACGTCTATCGGGAGGCCATGTAAACGAAAGACGTGGTCTACGACGGTCAACGCTGTCTCCTTGGCTGAGGGTAATTTGGGCAAGGGAATAAAGTGGGCCGCCTTCGAGAACCGGTCCACCACGGTTAAAACTACCGTGTTGCCCTGGGAGGGCGGGAGGGCGGTAATAAAATCTAGAGCGATGTGGGACCAGGGTCTCGAAGGAACCGGCAGCGGTTGGAGTAACCCATCAGGGGGCCGATTGGAAGTCTTACCAGTGGCACAAACCGAGCAAGCCAAAACAAAACTGTGAATGTCGCGAGCCATAAGTGGCCACCAGAATCGTTGCTTGACTAAAAATCTAGTACGGTTAACCCCTGGATGGCAAGCTACATTCGAGCAATGTCCCCACTGGATAACGTTGGACCTTAATCCCTCCGGCACAAATAAACGGTTCGGTGGGCACCCGGGCGGAGGCGTTACCCCTTTTAAGGCCGTTCTGACCTTCGATTCGATCTCCCATGTGAGAGTGGAGACCACTAATGTCTCAGGAAAAATACACTCGGGAGTGGACGGGCGTTCGGAATGGTCAAAAATACGCGACAAAGAATCGGTCTTGATATTTTTGAAACCCGGGCGGTACGAGATAGTAAAGTCAAAACGTCCGAAAAAAAGTGCCCACCGAGCCTGCCTGGAGTTCAACCTCTTGGCGGTGCTAATGTACTCTAAATTCTTGTGGTCAGTCCATACTATAAAAGTAACCCCCGATCCCTCTAACCAGTGTTGCCATTCCTCCAATGCCATCTTAACTGCCAACAATTCTCGGTTACCAATATCATAATTTCGTTCTGCGGAGATAAACAATATGAAAAATACGCGCAAGGGTGGACCTTGTCGTCTAAGGGAGAACGTTGAGATAACACCGCTCCTACCCCCACCTCTGATGCGTCGACCTCCACCACGAACTGACGTGTAGGGTCAGGGGTAATCAGAATAGGGGCTGAAATGAAACGGCTCTTCAGTTTGGCAAACACAGCCTCAGCTGTGTCCGACAACCTGAACGCAGTCTTGGCGGAGGTCAAGGCGGTCAGAGGTGCGGCTAGTTGGCTGAAGTTGCGAATAAAACGCCGGTAGAAGTTAGCGAACCCCAAAAACCTCTGTAGGGCCTTACGGGAATCTGGGCTTGGCCATTCTACCACAGCCTTAACCTTCTCGGGATCCATGCGTATTCCCTCAGTCGACACGATATACCCCAAAAATGGAATTGACTGTGCATGAAATTCGCATTTCTCCGCCTTGACAAAAAGCCCATTCTCTAGCAACCTCTGAAGCACTCGTTGGACGTGCTGCACATGTTCCTGGAGAGAAGAAGAAAAAATCAATATGTCGTCCAGGTAGACATAAATGAACTGATCGATCATATCTCGCAGCACGTCGTTGACGAGTGCCTGGAAGACCGCTGGGGAGTTGGAGAGCCCAAAGGGCATAACCAAGTATTCAAAGTGCCCTCTGGGGGTGTTAAAAGCGGTCTTCCATTCATCCCCCTCCCTGATCCGAACCAAATGATACGCATTGCGTAAGTCCAGTTTTGTGAAAATTTACGCTCCCTGCAACCTCTCGAAGGCCGAAGACATCAACGGCAAAGGATAAGTATTCTTTACCGTGATGTTGTTCAGTCCCCGGTAATCAATACAAGGTCGCAGAGATCTGTCCTTCTTTCCCACAAAAAAGAACCCCGCCCCCGCAGGAGAAGAGGAAGGGCGGATGAATTTGGAAGCTAGAGAATCAAAAATATATTTCTCCATAGCCTCCCTCTCTGGAACAGAAAGTGAATAGAGTTTGCCCTTAGGCGGAGACTTACCTGATAGTAAATCTATGGCACAGTCGTAAGGACGATGCGGAGGAAGAGAAGCAGCCCGAGACTTACTGAACACTTCCTTCAGATGGAGGTACTCAGCGGGCACGTTAGACAAATCCACCGCCTCCTCCTGCAATACAGACACAGACGGACAGGCAGACACTAGACAAGACTCATGACACCTTTTACACCAAGACAAAACGGAGTTAGAGAGCCAGTCAATGCTAGGGTTGTGGAGGAGGAGCCAAGGGTGTCCGAGGACAATGGGTGCCAGGGGAGAGTCAAGGATGTGAAAAGAGATGGTCTCGGAGTGATTGCCAGAGGTGATGAGTGTAATGTCTTTAGTGATGTATGATATGGTGGGAAGTTGCTGACCAGTGAGGGCGTGAACCGTGATGTGGTGCGGAAGAGGTCTGAGGGGAATGTGGAGCTTGTGGGCTAATGTGCTGTCCATGAAGTTACCCTCTGCCCCGGAATCCAGTAGTGCCTGACAGTGATGTGTCTGTGCTGACCACCGCAGCCATACCGGGAGGAGCGTAGAAGATGATGGTGATGATGATGATGATGATGAGGTCTTCTCGGCGGAGATCCCACCCGATAGTAGCCTCATACGTACTACCGGGCCTGGCCTTTTACCGGACAGGCATGGGCTTGATGTCCGGCCCCCCCGCAGTAAAGGCAAAGGCCCAGGGACCTCCGCCTCTCCTTCTCCTCCCGGGAAAGCCGAGCTCGCCCTACCTGCATGGGCTCGTGATCGTAGACGGGGCTGGCCACGTCCCCGCCGCTGAACCGCACGTCTGCCGGTCCCCTGGATGGGGTGTTGAGCAGCCCCCTCCTCTCCATCCGTGCCAGACGTGCATCGACCCGAAGGGCCAGCTCAATAAGTCCATTGAACGACGGGGGAAGGTCCAGGGCGTAGATCTCCCTCTGGACGCGGTCAGCCAGTCAACATGTCCCACTGTGCCTCCTCGTTCCAATGGCACTCCGCCGCCAGGGTCCGGAACTCGATGGAATAGTCCGAGACGGATCTCTCGTGCTGGCGTAACTCCGCCAGCCTCCTGGCCACCTCCCGTCCTGCGGCGGCCCGATCAAAGACCCGTCTCATCTCGGCGGAGAGCGCCTGGAACGAGGCGCAGCATGGGTCCTGGTTCTCCCACACCGCTGTTCCCCACAATGCCGCCCTCCCAGAGAGCAGGGTCAGAACGAAGGCCACCTTGGCCCTCTCACTGGCGAAGGTTCTAGGCTGGAGGGCAAAATGCATATCACAACGGTTAAGGAAAGCTCTACAATAGTCGGGCTCACCCGAGTACGCTTCCGGAATCGGGAGGCGTGGTTCCGGCTGGGAGGGGGCCTCCGATGGTGCTGGTGGAACAGGCGGTGTGAGTGGCGCAGTGGGAGCTCGTAATAGCTGGAACTGTTGGGTGAGCTCGGACACCTGCGTCACTAAAGCCTGAACCGCGCGACCAGTGTCGTTAAGAGTCCGCTCCTGGGAGTCCATCCTCCGAACACTGGCGCTGAGGAAAACTTCGAGGGAGGAAGGTTGATTACTCGATGCCTCCATGTTGGTCAGATCGTTCTGTGACGCTAACAATGGAGGACAGGAGGCAGATGCAAGTAAAGGTAGTTTATTGACAGGGGTTGTGATGGATATGCTGGTGAGTGACGCAGGAACCACGATGGCAGCACAGACAGGTGGGTAGGTGATTTGAGTGCGTTGGTAGCGATGACGGTGTTGGTAGATCGGTGATCCGTGGTGATAATCCGTGAGTGACTGTGATAATCCAAAGTAGACCGAAACTGGAAACAGGGCAAGGACAGGAACACAGGAGCACGAACAGACATCTACACATGGACCTCAAACAACGATCTGACAAACAGGAGACGAAAGACAGGGCGTTAAATAGGCGGTTGGAATGAGATGCACCTGCCGCTGATCAGGCGATCAGTGGCCACACCCACATAATCCAATCAACCTGACATAACATGATTACAGCTGGAGACGGTGCATTCACGAACCGTGACAGGGGGAGCACGAGTGGCGACGCTCTGTTTTTGCGCTTCCCGGTGTGAGGAGCCGGTATGTGGCGTGGTCATCTCCCGCCCAGATGCACCACGAGAGCGACGAGGGAGGAAACTCTGGAACGCCGCCGCCTGCTTGTGTGCCTCCTGGAACCTGTCGACGACAGTATTAACTGTGTCGCCGAACAGGCCCGAGGCTTGAAGCGGGGCGTCCAGGAGGCAGACCCTGTCTCGTTCTTTAATTTCTGACAGGGTCAGCCACAAATGCCTCTCCGCGGCCACTAAGGCTGCCATAGACCACCCAATTGCGCGAGCGGTCTCCTTAGTGGCGCGGAGGGAGAGATCAGCGGTCTTCAATATCTTCAGACTTAATCCCCTCCCCCTCATCGACATCTCTCAGCAGGTCAGCCTGATAAGCTTGCAGGACTGCCATAGTATGAAGGCACGCCCCAGCCTGACCTGCTGCCACATAACCTTTGCCCACTAGCAATGATGTAACTCGAAGCGGCTTAGTGGGCAATGTCGGAGCCTTTAGAGACGAGGCCGAACCGGGTGACAGATAGCCCGCGAGCGTCTGTTCGACCCGTGGCATCGCTCTATAACCACGCTCTCCCAGCCCCATCACGTTGCCATAATATAGTGAATCAGGGCCAAAGAGGCGGGTCGAATACGGGTGGTTCCACGATCTCGATAACTCATCATGGAGATCTGGAAAATACGGAAGGCTCCGACGTGGAGGTGGTTGCTTCGGCCGCAGAAAGCGTTCGTCTAATTTGCTTCTCTGCGGCTCAGTTTGTTTCTCAGCAGGCCAGTCGATTTTTAATTTATCTACTGCACGCGTGACCACCTCCAAAAGCTCCTCATACTGGGGCGACAGGGGTGGCGAATCCCCAGCAACAGTCTCCACATCGACCTCCTCGGAGGACGAGAGGTGAATAGCTGATCCCTCACCCTGGGGGGAAGAAACCGACGAGCGTGCTTCTGAACCCAGGGTTTGGGCGCCGGATCTGGCAGATGAGGAAGGAGATAAGGACTGGCCCGTCTCCATTCCTTCTGACAGATCCACCTGCGAACCCCACGAGTGCAGCAGCCGCTCTGCCTCGGCAGAAGCGGGGCCAGCACCGCGAGGAACGCTGGTGAACGCTCCCTCCTCGAAGAGAGCCCTCCGGGATCGAAGCGTCCGCATTGGCAATCGTTCGCAATGCGGACAGTCGGCCCCCTCGAGAGCCGACTCAGCGTGCTTCGATCCCAGGCAAGCCACGCACAGCCTGTGTGTATCCCCACTCGTAATGTAGCGAGGGCAGGGAGGAACACACAATCTATAACGTGGCTTGGAATCGCCCTTCAAATGTTTGGTCTTTTGCTTTTGCTTAGGCATATTGAGCTGTTTTAGCGATCTTTTTAAAGCTAAGGGACAGACAACAATAAATAGGACCAACAGGACAGACTTTTGACATGCACACACAGAGCGCTTGCTGACAGATTCGAAGTTGAAGCCAGCTGCACGGCACGTGCTTTTATAGCTTCCTGGTCGCTACGTCACCCCGCCCGTGACGTCACGCCTTTCCGATGGACTGATTGCACACGATATTCAGAGTCGGTCTCGTCAGGGACGTTCCCCAAAAGCGTTTCGACGCAGCTCGAGTTCCTGAAAAGGAACCGTACTTTCCGCACTTTAAGGCGCACTTAAAAGCCTTTAATTTTCTCAAAAAACGACAGTGCGCCTTATAATCCGGAGCACCTTATATATGGATCAAGGCGCTCTGTCAAAATGTTAATAATCCCTTTAGCACAGCTCCATCTAGTGGATGCATAACGCAAACCCAGTCAAACGTTTGACTGCAGTATCTTCTATTCTATGCGCCTTATAATCCTGTGCGCCTTATATATGAAAACAGTTCTAAAATAGGCCATTCATTGAAGGTGCGCCTTATAATCCGGTGCGCCTTATTGTGCGGAAAATACGGTAGAGGCCTTACAGTCAACCAATTAGCTATGTTATAGCACCCCATTATTTGAGAAAATGTTCATGTCTGGTTATTCTAAAGTCTATTCATTCCTGGTACATGCTTTCCTCTAAAATCTTGCCCTTCAAGCAGACATGTATGCACGTTATATAAAAAGACCTTGTTTACCCTATCCACCTTTTTCCTCGATGCGGAAGTAAGTCTATGAGTGAGACTTCTGTTTCATTAGCCGCTATTGGTAAATAACAAGGAGAATAAAATGTGCAGTAAACTGTAAAATAGTCTGCAGTACAAACCAGTGTGTTCTTAATTAAGATAACAGATTAAAATAATATGATAGGACACATCAACTGTCAATATCAAAGAGCAAAATATATATATATATTTTTTGTACATCTAAAAATAGCTGGACACAAATGAGACCGGAAGCTAGACCCATAGAATTTACAAATGGAGGCGCCCATTTTTACATCAGGAAAAAGGTGGATAGATTATCAAAGTTTTGTGTAATCTAACGCATACTGAATACTGATTATGTTAAAAAATATAAAAGATAAATGTATCAATATTCAATATAATTTTTTTTTAAATTCCCATTAAAAGTGACGTGAAATACAGACAAGTATGGTGACCCATACTCAGAATTTGTGCTCTGCATTTAAATATTTTATTGTTTGATACATTGTTGTGTCTCATTTGATGAGAAGGCAGCATCAGATCTGAAAGTGCTGGATCTGAAGATGATCTACTTGCTGTGAATGTTTTTTTTATGTATGTGTAGATTATATGATTGACTGAAGCGCTTCCCACATTCAGTGCAGTGATACGGTTTCTCTCCAGTGTGAATCCTCTCATGTGTTTTCAGATGTGTTGAATGAGTGAATCTCTTGTCACAGTGTGAACACTTATAAGGTTTTTCTCCAGTGTGGATCCTCTGGTGCAGTTTTAAAAACTGTGGTAAAGTGAAAGCCTTTTCACACTCAAAGCACATATACTCTTTCACACCGGTATGTATTTTCTGCTGTACTTTTAAATATTGTGGTAATGAAAAACTATTTCCACACAAATGACATGAATGTGGTTTCTCCTTTGTATGAAGTTTTAGGAGTGTCCTCAGGTTTGAAGGCCAAAAAAATGTTTTGTTGCACTGATCACATGTGTATGGTTTTTCTCCAGTGTGAATCTTCTCATGCAGTTTTAAAGACTTTGCTGTAGTAAAAGTCTTTTCACACTCAAAGCACATGTACTTTTTCACACCGGTATGTATTTTCTGATGTGATTTTAAATATTGTGGTAATGAAAAACTCTTTCCACACAAATGACATGAATGTGGTTTCTCCTTTGAATTAACTTTCTGGTGTGCCCTCAGGTTTGACAAATGTTTTCCCGCACTGATCTCATGTATACGGTTTCTCTCCAGTGTGGATGTTCATGTGGTCCTTAAGGGTTGATGGTTCAGTGAAACTCTTTCCACATTGATTACAAGTGAACGGTTTCTCTCCAGTATGAACTCTCATGTGACACTCAAGACAACATTTGTGTGTGAAACTCTGTCCATGCTGAGTGCAGGTGAAAGATTTCTTGGCTCTTCTTTTCATTAAATCTTTTAGTTTTGGTATTGTTCTGCTTCTGACATGATTTTTATCCTCAACTTCACTCATTTCTTCTTTCTCCTCATTATCTTCAATCAGTTCTGAAATAAAAGTAAAAACTGTACATTTTTAGTATCTTGTTAAACAAAAAAAAGTTACAGGACATAATTGAAACAAACGTGAACAGCAGAAAGTAGACAATTGGATAACTTTGATGCAATTTTATAAATGATATTTCCACTTTCCATGACCATCTTTAAATTACTATTTTAAAACATCGTATGCACAAATCTCATGTTTCTATGAAGAGAACTATTAAATATTTTTTATCAACAACATGAAGGATCTGAGGATCCTCAAATACAAACAGCGTGTTGCATCAAGAAAGCGACTATACAATAGTTTTTATTTTCTTGTTTGTATAAATTTATATATATCAATCAGGATGCAGCGCACCTAAGTGGAGCGCGAGAACAGAGCAGACTGGGCATATGCCTAACTCCAGGTTCACACACTCTGTCTGTGATGCGTAGCCTTTTTTTTTCGAGCCCATGTTAATGGAACAGAACATTCACACTGCACGCAGTAAAAAGATGAGAACAGAAAAGGTTATAAATAGAAAGGTGCGAAAAGATTTAATATCTTGCGCGTGAGCACAGAGAGAGTTGTGTGTGCACAGGACACAGGTTGAGTGAGAGGAGACATGTTGTAAGGCAGCATATATCTGAGCCTTATACAGTCTATCATCTGAGCACGCGCATCTGGTTTTGTTAACAGAGCAAAGGAAATCTGCGTGCGAGTCAGTGATGCGTGGGTTGATCCAAAATGAGCGGGTGCGGTTAAGAGTCATCCAAAAATATTTTTAATGATATTCGGGTTGCGGTCGGTCGGGTCCTTTGAAATAAAAATGCCAATTAAACCTTTGTCATTAATATAGTGCTAGACACATTTTTTAAATACATAGGCCTACACTTTATTGGCTGAATAACTGGCATGAAGATGATGTACGAGCTCAGTCTGCATTTAGAGATTGAGGCGGCAAAGAACCCAGCCAGCAATGACATGTGGGGCCCAGATGAGGGCTTCATGGGCGGCAAATGTGGGCCCCATTATGGGCTTGCACCCGGGATCCACATTGGGGCAAGCCGTGGAAGCCCAGAAGTACTAAAAGTGGGACCTGTAAGGTCTTAATTGGGCAATTCATGTCAGATCCATTTGGGCCCCACCTTCCCAAAGGGGTCCAAAGTGGGCTTTGCAACATGGCTACACAGATGGGCTTTAAATGGGATCTGTAAGAGTCTTATGTGGGTCCTAACTGGGCAATTCATGTCAAACCCATTTGGGCCCCACCTGCCCAAAGGGGTTTAAAGTGGGTTTGCAACCGGGATCCACATGGGGGCCAGCCGTGGATGCCCAGGTGGGTTTTAAGTGGGATCTGTAAGGGTCTTATGTGGGTCTTAACTGGGCAATTCATTTCAGACCCATTTGGGGCCCACCAGTCTGAAGGGGTTTAAAGTGGGCTTGCACCCGGGATCCACATGGGGGCCAGCCGTGGATGCCCAGGTGGGTTTTAAGTGGGATCTGTAAGGGTCTTATGTGGGTCTTAACTGGGCAATTCATGTCAGACCCATTTGGGGCCCACCAGTCTGAAGGGGTTTAAAGTGGGCTTGCACCCGGGATCCACATGGGGGCCAGCCGTGGATGCCCAGGTGGGTTTTAAGTGGGATCTGTAAGGGTCTTATGTGGGTCTTAACCGGGCAATTCATGACAGACCTATTTGGGCCCCACCTGCCCAAAGGGGTTTAAAGTGGGTTTGCACCCGGGATCCACTTGGGGGCCAGCCATGGATGCCCAGGTGGGTTTTAAGTGGGATCTGTAAGGGTCTTATGTGGGTCTTAACCGGGCAATTCATGACAGACCCATTTTGGCCCCACCTGCCCAAAGGGGTTTAAAGTGGGCTTGCACCAGGATTCAACCGTGAATGCCCATATGGGCTTAAAGTGGGCTCTGTAAGGATCTTATGTTGGTCCTAACTGGGCAATTCATGCAAGGTAAGCCCAACCATTTATTTAAGGAAACAATCTAAGAAAAAATTAAGAATGAATGTAAGTACAAGATAAATACAAGACACTTGATGCTTTGAACTGCAAGAAATATATTAAATGGAACAACAAAAATTATCTTTAAAAAACAATGTCCCAACATACGGTAAACTAAAAAATATATTAAAAAAAAAATCTCTGAAAAAAACCCTCCAAAAATACAATACAAAATACACTCATTATATAATACATTGAACAACAAACATGATCTTTAACAATTTAAATTTTACAACGTACTGGTAAATAAATAAAAAAAAATTTCTTTTAAAAATGTCTGAAAAAAAGAAAACAAAACATCTCCAAAAAATACATCCAAAACAGTCATGGCGTTTGTGTTGTCGATGTTCTTTTTTCTCTTAGGGCTCTTGCAGCCCTCTCCCCGCCACGATCACGTGCGCCTGTGAACCATTTCCCCAGTGCCATTTCCACATCCTTTCGGTTCACATTCTGAGTTAAAGCGTTACTCTTCAGTGCACCTAAAAACAAGGGAGCATAAGTCAATTTAGCAAGGTTCTTTTTTGCTCCAACTTGCAACTCTTCAAATCATTCATTCAAGTTACACATTTCCACATGTGGTAAGCTAAAATGTTACCCCTAGGGTGACATTTACCATGGAATTTTATGCCAACCTATAACCCTTTTTACATTACATGTTGAAATTTAGCCTCAAATGCACACCAGATTTGAGCGACATTAGAAACAGTTTTCCATGAATATATCATGTCATATCACATAACTTCCAGTCGAATCACAGACACGACAGCTGCCAGTGAAATGCGAAGCGCTGTTAGATGTTCAACACCAGCAGATATCATATACACTCGCACACAGACATCAAGAATCAGCATATGAATCTCAACAATGGTGACATGCTTCATGGTGCAATGCATTCTGAGTGCATCATACGAAACTTATCCATGGCTCCCAGAATGCACTGCACCATTGAAGCATGTCACGTTGAGATTCATATGCTGATTCTTGATGTCTGTGTGCGAGTAAAACTCACAGGAGCCCAACATATGTAAATGGTGTGTTATAAATCGTTTGATGTTCTGATTAAATTCTATTATTCCCTTGCTGTAGAATCACAACAATAAAACAGAATGAATAACATACTATCTATATAAACCTTACACATAATCAGTCAAAAGTCCTGGGCCCCATTCCAAGTAGAAGGTTTAACAAATTGTAAAACCAACCTTGATCTCTGAGCTGATTTACCCTGCAAACAAAAACCCTAGGTTGTTCTTGTGTCCGCAGCCTAAGGAAAGCTATCATCAATGGAGCTCGGAAACAGCGATTCACCATGACAACGAGGGAGAAAAGGACGTGTTGCAGCCATTTTTTCATCGGATGTGTCACAAGAAATTCCAAACTGCTGCGGCGCAAGATAGAATGCTCGTTACTTTATTGCATTTACATTCCTACACTTGACTAGGCTATTTCAAATACAGGGAAACTGTTTCAAATGTGAGAATTACACTGTTGTGTAGGCTAAATGCAATCCCACTGTGTTCAGGCATAATAGGTAGCAGTTGAAAATGAAATATTTTAAAATATTCTGCTTGACATTCATATTTGGTGACAACTTCAGGTTTTTGAAACTTCACAAGAACGCAGATTTTAGTAGACCTGTGATTGTGAGTACTCTTACTCTTCAGTACTCTTTTGGACAGGGTGACCAGGCAGCTAGATTCAGTGCACCCTCACACCAGGATTTTATTTATGGACTTTTTCTCTGCTTTTAATACTGTACACACAGACACACTATTGCACCGTCTGGTGGAGCTTCAGGTCCATCCAGCACTGATTTTATGTATTAAGGTTTTTTTTACAGAATAGCAGGTTTTAGTAAATGGTTTTAAATCCAGTAAGCTGTTTTTAAACTCAGGACTCCCACAAGGTTGTGTTTTATCTCCCAATCTCTTCTTGGCCATCTCTTGCAGCAGTGAAGGAATGACTCTTTAAATATGCAGACGACATGGCCTTAGTAGCCCATCTGACAGGTGCCAATGCGCTGTCTGACTACCATCAGGCAGTTAGCAATCTGGCCAGGACTTTTAAGGCAAGTTTCCTCGAGCTCAACATTGGAAAGACCAAGGAAATGTGTTGTGGTAGCAGAGGAACACTTACCACGACACAAACACAGCTTTTCCAGCCGATCAGCATTTATGGCCAACATGTAGAACAGGTCAAATCTTTTAGATAACTCGGAACAGAAATAGACGGATCCCTCTCTTTCTCCGAACACACAGAATATGTGTACAAGAAGTCCCAGCAGCGCCTCCACCCGAGAAAGCTCAGGACTTTTAATGTCAGCAAGGACATTTTAACCACAGTCTACACATCACTGATAGAATCCACTCTCACATTTAACATCTCTTCTTGGTACAATGCACTCACCACTAAATACAAAACAAACCTCACACGAATAATAACACAGGCTGGCAAAACAATTGGCTCCCCCTAAACCCCACTATCAGATATTTACACTCACTCAGTACTTAGGAAAGCCACCACCATCACACAAGACCCCATCCACCCTCTTCACCAGTCCTTTCAGTTACTGCCATCAGGTCGCCGTTACAAGGTCCCACTAGCCCGTAAAAATGTTTATAAGAAGTCCTTCATTCCCACGGCCATCACTAAGTTGAATATTCTGAAACCAGCACCTTAACTCCGACCTGTGTTCATTGTTGTTGTTGTCTGGTTATTGTTGTTTGTTACTGTGTACCACTGTGTGGCTATTTTAGTGAGTGTATTTGTTTTCTCTTTTTTCAAATCTATATATTGTTGAGCCTGTCAAAGACAAATTTCTGTCACTTGTGACAGACAATAAAGTTTTTCTTATCTTATCTCTCCAAGACCATGAATGTTGTTTTAAAAAGTTAACATTTTTGATTTTGACTGCCTTAGTCTTAAACTAATCTTATCGAGAGTCTATGGAGGGGCTCTTACTTCCATTACTAAATGTCATCGGAACGTCACAATGACGTAGGTCCAAAATGGGTCTATAGGCCTACATTTTATTTGCCATTGATTTAGGTAGGAGACCTGCACACAGTATAGGCCTACACAATGTTGCTAAAGTGTTGACGGGCCCCCCTTAGAAACAATTAAAGTATCACTGCACTAGTTCAGTTCACTTACACACTTTTGAAATTTTTAAACAGTGTATTGGAGAAAAGTTGTAGTATACTTCAAAGATAAGACTAACTGTTAAAGTGTGGATTTTGCAGAGAAGAATCCTGCGGAGTTCTGCGGAGAACAATTCTTGAAGTTGATTTTTTGGCCATTAAGGCAAATTAATGTAATAATTCAAGTCATAAATTTGGCATATTTTCACAAGACACGAAAATGGGCACTACATTCATGCCAGTAGAACGAAATCTACCAAATTTGAGATCGACTGGGCGAGTGGTTAGAGAGTTGCATGTGGAACAGACCAGTGGTTATAAGGTTGAAATTGTCCTTAATGTTATGTTAAAATGTTGATAATCTCCAACTAAATTGTGTTTTGACAAACTACTGTATCATTTAACTTTGGATAAATAAAAGAAAGGCCAAAGACAAGTTTCATTGAGCAATTAAAAAACTGAATTTACCATAGAAAACTTCAAAAAGACGCAGATCTTTGAAGCACAGCTTGCCCATCCGTCCGGTCACGTTGTACTGCCGTTGCAGTTCTGGCAACATCAGGAACTTCATCATCCTCCTAGTGGCATCTTCAAGTGAGGAACCCCCTATGTCTGCAACCATGGCAACCTTAAGAGTATACAGTAATAGAGCAAAGTACATTTAAAGTCACAGGATCAGAAAACACCATATTAAGACAGTAAATATAATATATTCTCTGTCCACATTACATAGCCAAACACCCTGCTTTAAACCTGGCATCCTTATTTTTGGCATGTCAATGTTAATAATAATAATAATAATAATAATAATAATAATAATAATAATAAAGTGTTAAACCAATTATGTGCTTGATAGCATAAAATACCAGTTCCCTAAAACCTACAAGACTGGCATTGTGAATATGGCCTATAGACCGTAGTCTATAGGCCATATTCACAATGCCAGTCTTCCCTTTTCAGCATAGAGCTTCACAGCCAAACTGCCTCAAGGGGGTGATCTACTACAGAATGACCAAGATTATGTCCATGGGGAAATGAAGACATTTTCCATCAAGCATAATTTTGTGTAGAAGTCCACCCTCAATATTTTTGACTGGAAGTTATTTTGGCACTTTCTAGAAGGGGTGTGCCAAAAAGTCGATAAAGATCTTGATACGACACGTGACAATTCGATTAAGATTCTTAAACTCTGGATAATCGACCATGAATAGCCTATATGACAAACACGCAGAGCAAAAATAACAGGTGGAACCAACAATCTCATTACCTCAATCACTACGTTGTTTATATTAGAGATTTTTCAGGTTCAAGAGGGTGCTGGCCACAAATATTTTTTAGGTTATTGTATATTGTTCTCATGTGTGTCAAGTTGTACAAGACTGTGTTTTGTAAGTAATGATATAATATTTCATTCATAATTGTAGTTTTATGCACTTAAAAGTATTGAATATAAAAATCGAAAATCGCATCGCAATATTTGTCAGAAAAACTGCAATTAGGTCAAAATTGTGCACCCCGCCAAACGCTATGGCGATTTCAATCAGTAGTCATGTAATGTTGAAGTCTTGTACGACTATATTGTTTGTGATCCCTACCTAGTGCCTACCACACTTCTTTTACACCAGTCAAATTGGTGGAAATCTGAGGATTACCAGTCAGCAACAACAATATTGTTGTTGGGGTTATCCGGTTATTGAGGGGGTGGGTTGATGAGTGAAAATATAACCGTGGGTCCTCAATCCTGCGTTCGGAAAAATGCCTATTATAACACGGGAGTCAATGGGCAAATCAGCATTGTTTTCCCCAATATGGTGCACGTGGCGGGGGCGGGAGCAAGGCTGTTGGGGCGTATCCAATTTGCCGACTGTAGCTATACAAGTGTAATGGTCTTAATAACTTGTCTATTTAGCTAAGGACTGTTTTGCTGAAGACAATTACCATCAGATTTGAAATTAAGATTAGTCAATGCAGCAGTGAACTGATGTTCAAGTATACTTAAAAGTCTCTTCCGTATTTGGACTACATGAAGGTGAAAAATGTTAAGTTGTAGCAGACATGGTTGATTTGAAGCAACCTGGCATGGGTCTTGAACTCTGCAAAGTTTAGTGATTCATTATGCATGGGAAGGATTTTGTCAGAAGAAAGAAAAAGAAAACACAGGAAAACAATAGGATCTGGCCCCCAAAAACTTACCACTGCAGACATGAATTCAGGGTCTGAGAGCTTCTCATTCATGGCGATAACGTCCTCAACGTTGGCCAGGGGGAAAACAGCACCATCTGGTATCGCCATGACTGGCATGGAATCTTTTTTGAGCAGTGTGTTTAGCATCTGCCCATGCAACTTCAGTGTGTCCTTCACTTCTTCTAGCAATGTCACTAGTGTGATGAACATTGCTCCATCAATTTTTTGGGGGGCTAAACTTTGGCCACGCAGTAACTGGGCTGCTCTGTGGCCAGGAGACGGGGTGGGGCTGCCGCCAAGTAGGCTCATGCTGAGGCCACTTGTGGGAGACCCACAGGGGTTTCTCGGGGTCAGACTCTGTCTTGCTGGGCTGACCCTGGTTACCTATACAATTTGGAAGCAGAAACTTTGACTTTAAGGAACATTTCAATACCTCTAAACGAAAACAAAAAAACTAATACAAATACTGAAATGGCAGATCTACAAGCTCATAATGCATTGTAACATAAGGCGTTGTGAACTCGCCCACCCTCCCTGAAACGTTGGGGCTGCGGGATCCCTGGGACCTGCTCCGCCACCCGGAAACGTGAGGGCTGCTTAGTCCCCTCTGGGACACACGAGGGCTGCGGCTTCTTCTCTGGGACACACGAGGGCTGCGGCTTCCCCTCTGGGATACACAAGGGCTACGGCTTCCCCTATGAGACACACGAGGGCTGCTGAGTCCTCTCTGGGACACACGAGGGCTGCGGCTTCTTCTCTGGGACACACGAGGGCTGCGGCTTCTTCTCTGGGACACACGAGGGCTGCGGCTTCTTCTCTGGGACACACGAGGGCTGCGGCTTCCCCTCTGGGACACACAAGGGCTGCGGCTTCCCCTATGAGACACATGAGGGCTGCTGAGTCCTCTCTGGGACACACGAGGGCTGCGGCTTCCCCTCTGGGACATACAAGGGCTGCGGCTTCCCCTATGAGACACATGAGGGCTGCTGAGTCCCCTCTGGGACACATGAGGGCTGCGGCTTGTCCTCTGTACAATATGAAAGCAGAAGTACAGCATTAACACCATTTCAATATCCTAAGAGGAAGAAATACCGGTAACACTGCAGCAAATTAAAAACACAACACTAAAACATTAAATAACTAGACCAACACATCATAGGTCAAAGACCGGGGTCTTGTAGCACAATGTCAGTGGTTAATGGTGATTTGCACGGTTTGCGACTAGATTGGCTTAATCGGATTGATGCTGACTTCTGTGCTGCAGGGAGCATTGTTCCGTCTAGGATACTTAGACTAGCCTACTTTTTTACATGTCACCAAAGGCTGTTGCAGCGCTTTAGAAGTTAAGGAGCTTTATGATTCTGCAGAAATATAGGCTACATTGTCAAAATACAAATTGCAGAAATTTAGCCATCATGTAGGTTGCTTGTAATTAAATCATACAAGTCTGCAGATTCACATTTCAATAACTATCAGATTTCATTGGAAGATTAGTCTACTGAAATCGAGTTTGCCTTTTACCAGAGCTAAGGATCTTTATCATTGGGCGACAAAACGTAGCCTAGGCCAATGGTTTTTATCCAAGGGATTGCGACCCCCAAGGGGGTTGCAAGATGTTTCCGATGGGTCGCGAGATGCTCTCCATGTTTATTTTTTGAGAAAAGAGCAAGAGAAAATAAAGATTTGAATAAGGTGTCTTAAAATATTAATGTCTTACAATATAGCCTACTGAATGAATGAAACGGCATTTCAGAATTTTCTGTCTGACACTATAAACAATCAAATGCGAAGAGAGAATTTATCTTATCGTAGGCGACGTTTTCAGCATGTGATATTTCCCCTCTGTGACAGAATGCTACAGATTCACCTTAATTTGTGAATGGATAAGCTATTCTCTGACAAAAAAGTTTTAAGAACCACTGGCTAGGCGTTATGCGGGCAATCACTCGAAAGTCAATGGATGGGTCAGTGCATCAATTAAATTAAAAATAAATTAAATCCTGACCATATAGCCTATCTACATTTCTCATTGAAGGAGGGACATTTTCACTTCTCCTTTTGTAGACCAATATACCTATTGTAGGTCTTGTTACACTTAATCACTTCACACACTTAATCACTAACCCTGTTTTTTGTCCGGGCTTCACCTGCACCCAACATTTTCTTAGACACAAACGCCTCGGGAGGAGTAGGTGGCAAGACATCTCCCTCAATGTCCGTTTCCTCCTCAATGGAAGCCAGCAGTGGTTTTGGTGCTCTATATTCAGTTAAAAGCAAACATTTAAACTTTTACAATAGAATACACTGAAAAAAGCAGTTATAGGTGTTTGTTATGCCCCTTTTCCCCTGCACATTTTCGTAACGGCTCCGCACGGCACGCTTTATTTGTGTTTTCACTGGGAGACCCGGGACCCGTTGCGATTTTTCGCACCCGTTTCAGAGGTGGCTCTATCGTGCTGAACCAACACAAAACGTGACGTAACAGGCTGCTGTCCACTGATTGGTTAGAGAAAATAAGCGCGAAGAAACACACAAACAAGGAAGTGAGAGAGAGGCAGAGGAGTTGATGACAAGTCCAGATGAGCGGTGTAAAATTAATCTTAGAAGTGGAGAAGTACAGGGAGTTGTATGATCCCCAGCACATGTTCTACAAGGACAACAGCTGATCAGAAGCACTTGTCGACTGTCGTGGAGAAATACGTGTATGGTGTAAACAGGGGGGCAGCAGATCGAGGGTGATTATAGCGAGCGCGCCATGTGTGTAAAACAAAACACACAAACAACAGCCTCGCCTCTTCTAAATATTCCTGGCTCTGTCTTTTGCCGGTTTCGCTGACTACAAGCCACAGAGCAAACAACAGCAGCAGTAACGCCTCTAATGCCTCCATTGTTGTGTTTACTTTACTGACCACGGCGTGACAGTACATATGCCGTCTAATAAAAACGACGTCACAGCAGTGTCGCCATGCCAACTACACCCACTTCCAGGTCGTAACGACACTACCTTCTGTATGGAAACAAAAACCGTCCTGGTTTTTCCAAAGCGTGTGGTGCTGTACCATGCCATACCGCGCTGTACCGTGCTGCAGTGGAAAAGCATACTGATCTAGTTTTGGACTCTAAAATATTGGCATCAGTATTGCTTTTTATGATATATTCCCACCAAAAGGAGTTTTTTATACTGTATGTGGCTCAAGGAATTTTTCTAACAACTGCCATATTTGACGTAAATGAAAAATGGAAATTAAAGGGAAAGGAAAAGTTTTTTTGAACCTGGACCTTATTTCTAGCACGAAATAAGTTCATAAACTCAGCCGGAGAAGTTTGGAGTAACCTGATGTTGTTCGCGAGAAATTTACATCCATCTCAGTGAGTGCTATTCCAGCAAAACCGTAGAGGTCAGGGCCAGTAACATTACAGCCTAAATAAAACATTATCGGTAACAACACGTCTTCTTTTCACCAATATGTAGTTATACATTGCTAGTGCTATCCCTCGTTGACTTTGGAGCAGCTTGGTTGTCTTCCAGGGCTTTTTAAAAAATTCAGCAAACAAGCCTAAGGTTATTTCTAGATAGCTTTGGGTTGACAGAAGACGTCGATGACGTCACTTCCACAAAATTGTGCACAATGAAGATGTCCAACATATCCTCAAAATCGGATATTCTGCTATATTGTACTAGCAGTAGCAAGTTAGCAGGCCATTGGATGTAGTGTACAAGGCTGAAATAAAATAATCATGTGTTGGCAAACGGCAATGACGTCATCGGCTCGTATTGACAAATATTTTTTATAATGCCTGGATGACAAACAAGCTGTTCTGAAGTCATCGAGGGATACTAGCAATTCATAACAACATACTGGTGAAAAGAAGATGTTTTGTCACTGATAATGTTTTATTTAGGCTTACTGGCCCCAACCTCTACCGTTTTGCAGGAATGACATGGATCTAAATATCTCCAGAAGGACAAAAAGACTGTACTGTTTAAAAAAACAGTACAGGTTAAAAAACAGTACTTTTCCTTTAATGCCAGAAATTCTGCAACGTTAATTATATAACATTATATATTCTGTGTATTACATTACCTCCTTTTTCGCCTTGCAGGCAAATCATCACCATCTGTCTGTAAGTCAGACGTTGCCTCCGCTTTTTTACATTTTTTGCGAGCAGCCTCAAAAGTGTCTTAATAACAAAAGGAAAAGGGGTATTAGTATGCAATCTATACTGACCGTGATAAAAATAATCATTTTGGTATTTGCACCTATAAATAATCTCAAATGCCTGGAGTTG
This sequence comes from Carassius carassius, assembly GCF_963082965.1. NCBI lineage: Eukaryota > Metazoa > Chordata > Actinopteri > Cypriniformes > Cyprinidae > Carassius > Carassius carassius. The sequence continues at coordinate 23,798,879 of NC_081780.1, read as the reverse complement.
AGTAAACATGAAAAAATATTGTTTACCATTTATGATGACTGATGTTGGTTCAGAAAAAGGCAATTGAATATAGAAATCACAATTTTACAGCCTAAATTTGAAAAGTACATTATTGGCACTTATAGAAATTGATGCCTTATTGACATCGAGCTAGATAGATGACAGAGTATTTGTCAAATTCAGAAAAGAACCTCTTACCTGCCCATCCAAGTACCCTGATGGAGTATTTCGGCCACAATTTCTCTGGCTTCTGTCGGTCCTTCACAGCCTTGGTTACATTACGGCCTGATGGCCAGAAACACTCATTTTGTTCTTCGGTCATCCAACATGTTGGAATTAAATCCACCACAGATTGGCCATTGTAGGTTTCGTCAATAAACTCGACAACACAGAACAGGGGCATGCTGCAAAGTTCATAATGGTTACTGATTGTGTAATTGGACAAATGCAACAGCTCCATCCTGCAATGGCAGAAGTATTAGTCTCTCAGTTAAATCTGTGACTAACACACCGTGCAGCTCGTGAGACAGCCGTGTCACTGTCCTAATCCCCACACACGTTGACTCAATAGGGTAGTTATAAAAGCTGCCTTCTTTTTCATAAAACTGACAGACTGCATACATACCCCCTGATACCAACTCAACAATGTTCCGCACCACAGCAACTTTGCCCTTAACATTAAAACAATTGCTGCCTTCACGACGAGAAATGATATTGCCCTCATGTCTGTACTTTATGTACTGCATGCGGACAGGAACATCAGGGAGAGTCGGACCTGAGAAATGTGGTTGTAGAGGCTTATTTGCCCTCTCTTTTCCACTTTTAAGGGAGAGTGAACGCTGCTTTTCACTGAGACGTCTTACGAGATGTTGAACTGCGCCTTGGGGCCGTCTCACTAGCCGCTTCATAGTCCCCAGATGGTTTTCGAAAGGGAAACATGACACGTTGTCTAGGGCACCAAAGTTTCTGGCATCATCAGCAAGATGGATGAGTGAGTGAGTGTTATACACTAGCTGCTCTGATCCATATATCTGTCCAAAATTTGTCACATAACATTTCAGTAGCTTGTCTGCATATTCACAGTGCTTAGAGCACAAGGCTGGACTGAGAAGTATCCTCATTGCAACTGAAAGTAGCATAAAGTTTTTGTACAGCCTTGTTGGTAGGCGTCCTTTCAGTACCACAGGACCTGTGTACAACAGAAACTGCCGATATTCAGTGGCCTTCCAATTTCTGTATTCTCGAAGTGACCTTGGCTTACGTGAAAAATTCTGTGGGAGATTTGCTCTGATTGATTCCAAGTGATCAGAAATCATGTTGATTGTGGAAGACGACTACTTAAAGGTCCCTTGGTCCAAAGATGTACAATTCTTCTAACATGTCCTAAGCATACCAAATGCATATAGTCAAGGACAAAGCTTGAGACCATTGTAATGCCAAGCTCCTGTAGCGGTGAGACTATATCATTATGGTGATGTTCACTATCAAGCTGCTGATCAAAGGTCAAGTCTGTCCGAAGCGGTGCAGTCAATTCTGGAAACACAACTGTACCTAAATGAACCCCATACTCAGTACATCGCTCACAGAAGCTATAGCCAGTGTGACCTTTGATGCATTTCAAGTAGGCACGAGCAGGTGCATCACAAATAAATGCATCTGGAAGAGCAACATTGTAATGTCTTTCATTGTATTCTAGACCATCACGCATTAATAGCTTCAACTCCTCAATGAAATCCTTCAGGTATTCATGAACCGATTGAGGCTTTGTTGGGCCTGCAAACAGACCAATGACACCAACATTAGCTCTGGGAAGTTCCTTGATCTTAGCCAGAATAGGCCATAACTCCTGTTTAGAGCTGCCTGAGAGGGGTATACCATCAATGTTAATGCGCAGTGTTATAGTGTCTACTGAGGAATGTGCTTCCTTTGACAGCGCTGAAATGATTAAGTTAGACACTCCAATATGGCAGTAGCATCCAGCTACGATGTCTTTGATTTCGTAGGTTGTTGAGGTTGACAAAAGAGTTCTTGGATCTTTTGGTAACTCTAAGCCACACTGCACTAATAAGTGCAACAACTCTGACAGCGCACTATGTGAAATATTGTGATTTACTGCCCAGTCTCCCAATTTCCTACAAGGGTCTGACTTGTCACCTGTGCTTTCCGAATCAGTCTGATCATTTGTGGCTTCAAAACTGTGTTTGGAAACAACTTCAGAATGTGATTCATCACTTTGAGACCCCAAATCTTCACTATGATGTCCACAGATCTGTCTGTCATTTGAATTGTTACTTCCATGAGACTCCAACTCTTCCTCTGATGCAATTAAATCCATATTTGTTGGCACAATGTCCTCGTCATTATGGCAGTCTTCCAAAAACTTCAAGTGCTCCTGTACTTTCATTTTAACACGTCTTCGTTTAGTCCAACGACTGTCATCATAATCCATTTTTCTTTTTGATCTGTAACAGACAAAGCTTTTGTACTATATAAAACCGACAGACATATTGAGGTGTTTAAGTTAAAGACCTGCTGACTGTCACACACATGTGTGTGTGAAATTAATTGTGGCTCAGAGATAATATATTCCAATATCCAAAGATCGTGACACATCCCTAATCTGTGATGGTCTGTTTTAAAGGAGTCATATGTAAGATTGTGCCCAGAACTGATACTACAATCATGTTTAATTGAGCAATATCAGGGTTTTTCCTTGGCCAAAAAAGGACAGTGGCGGTAACCCCTCGCGGAGCACACGGCATGGTGCGATCATAGCTACGACGGTGGGGGGTGGGGGGGGGTTGTGCTAGTGTAACTGTAAGATCCAGAAATAGCATGGGTCATGCAGAATAAGAAAAACCAGCGCACCCGACAGACAGCGCTTGAAGTATTTATTTTTGGATTTCCTCATCGTGAGGCGGTGGCGGCTAAGAAATAACGGAAATCTCTATGGAGGAAAAACCCTTAATGAAAGAAATTGATAAAAATGGGCAAAATGGGTTAAATAACATATCCACCCAAATTCTGAATACTTTAGAGCCCTCCTCTCCCTGATTGGGAACTTTCATCAAATATCAAATGTAAACAGTATCAGTTGTGGACTGCACCTCTGCTTTTGAAATGAGAATATCCTGGTTAAACTGCTGTGATATAAGTCATAAGCATTTGAAATTAACATAATTTGTCAACGTATTGTAACATATCAGGAGCATTTAAAGGAAACTTTAAGGTCGATGTATGGAAACTTACGCCATATTTATGAACAGGGTACACCTCCTCCTGTCTGGCTGGCTCCTGTCTGGTTGGCTCCTGTCTTCTGCTGGCAAGACCTTAATGAAATTAGACAAAAATTGAGCAAATCAGTGTTCAACAGGAGCTTTCAATAAAAAGATAAGTAACCATTTAACATCAAATAACCAGCTTACATGACACTAAGTGTGTGTGTGTGCGTGTGTCTGTGTGCATGTGTATGCGTGCAGAGCACACAGGGACATTAGTGTGTGCAAGCGTCCACGATAAGCAAGGCTCACGTGTCACTCAGCAATATGCGTATTATGGCTGCAACGATTCGTCAATGTTTTCGACAAAAATCGATAATAGAAATAGTCGACAATGAATTCCATTGTGGACAATTGTCGATAGACATGTTTTTCCAACGGAGTGAGGCATCTCACTATAATCTCTGCCGTGAGTTGCACATGCACAATAGCATCTCTGCCGAGCGGTAGCGTACAGTAATGGCGGTGTCCTATACAGCAGCTAAAGTCTGGGAGATTTTTAGCCTGGATACAGCGAATAATTTCAGACTGGTGAGAATTGTAAAGTTCTTTTGCAACAGACTGTGCAGTTGTCCACTGAATGTACTTCACAAAATTCACTTAATATTTGTTGTGTTCACTGTTTAACTGCTGCTGTGTGCCTGCCCTTGGTTTACAGGAAACATGTTGTTCACTTGATTTTAATTTATTATTTATTTTTTTATAAAACACATTTGCCTGTCCTTAAAAAATGGATGTTTATTTGTTTATGGATTTATGTCTATACTGACTGAACACTGTGCCTAATTGGTTTTAGATTGACATTTTTATTTACTTTTTGTATGAATCGGCCTCTCTCTCCCTTCTCTCCCCTCTCGGCCATGTTTTACCTACATAAAAAGGGGTATGAGCCCCGGTCTCCCTGTGCATCTTGCTGGCTTCTATCATTAGTTGTAGTGTTGCAGTTACAACTGCACTAATACAAAATGAAGGATAAATATTGACTAAGGTTGAATTTTGTTTGCTTGCATAACCCAAAGAGCAAATATATATATCGTATTATAAAAATATAAGAATTATTAAAACTCATAAAATATTCTGACAAAGGAGCTAAATAAATGATAATTGTATAATAATAATATAATTACCTACATTTTAAGTATATGAATACTTAAGTATATGAATTAATATCAGCCTTATCCCAGGAACATCACGGTTGATGCTCATGATGCCAAACCACTCAGATGTTCCGAGTCATAAGGCTGATATTAATTCAGCTCCATCAAATTGGCTGTGCTTGTTTTACTTTCATATACTTAAAATGTAGGTAATTATATTATTATTATACAATTATCATTTATTTAGCTCCTTTGTCAGAATTTTACGAGTTTTAATAATTCTTATATTTTTATAATAAGATATCTGCAGCTACATTTGCTCTTTGGGTTATGCAAGCAAACAAAATTCAACCTTAGTCAATATTTATCCTTCATTTTGTATTAGCTGCTAGTGCAGTTGTAACTGCAACACTACAACTAACGATAGAAGCCAGCAAGATGCACAGGGAGACCGACATTATGATGTTTACAAGCCCAAAACATTTGAGACTGTTTGCTTACACATTTAGTTTGATTTGATTTGTTCCAATTCTTTCTTAGAGCAAAAGGTGGGGACAGTGCAATATGTTGAAGTATGTGTTATTATGCAATATGTGCAATATGTTTTTATGTTTAAAGCATGAGGAAGGGTTCGGGACGGAACCAAATTCTGAATTTGATATTGATTAGATGAATTTGAAGTGAAATAATGATGAATATATTTTATATCATATCACCGTTATTGAATAAAAGTATATTGTGATATATACTGAACTATTGCCCAGCCCTATAGCTAAACCAAACCCGCTGTTTTTCCTTTTGGTTAGATTCTACATCAGATTAAACAGCACAAACCAAAAATACAGCCTACTGTTCAATCGGCAGTGTTATTTTTATGGCAATATAATATTTCAACTTACCTTAATTTTATGGAAATTCGGCATTGGTCAGAAGAAATATGCACTTCACCTCCAAGTCACAGCCAGCTTGCTTTCCGATTCCGAATGGACTGCAGAGGTGGGTAGAGTACCCAAAAACTGTACTCAAGTAAAAGTAAAAGTACTTCTAGAAATATTTACTCAAGTAAAAGTAAAAGTACTAGTCTTGAATAGTTACTTGAGTAAGAGTAAAAGAGTATCGGATAAAAAATCTACTCAAGTAGTTAGTTACTAGTTACTTTGGGTCATATATACTGAGCCTATTTTTATTTAGATATATAGATAAAATGTATGTAATGTATGTGTGCGTGTATAAATTTATATTTTTCATCAGCCTTTACTCCAATTTATGTAATTTATTATAAAACCCTGTCTGTTTACTTAAGTAACAGATATAGGTGTCATGCCATAACATATTTTTAATACGACTGACTTTATATTAAAGCCTATCTTTCAAGTTGAAGATCGTTGAAGAACGTGTAGATAAATAGTGTAGGAATTCGACTTGCGTGAAGAAATTAATCATAAATGTGCATTAAAACAGTTTTTTAAAAGAAATTGTGAGTAAAATTACTTCCGTTGTGAAAACGCTCTGATCGGAAGTGACGCAACGGCCGGTAAACATCGTCTCTTCGTAATGGAGTCAGACAGTGAAGAGGTTGTAGTAGGGATAAATGTCAACTCTTACGATGGGCCATTGCCGTATAATTACGAGCCGCCTAGGCGAGAGAGGGGTCAGGCAGAGTTAAGGGGAAGGGTAAATGGACAGAGGAGAGAGATAGAGTTGTGGTGTGAGGAGAATCGGTTGAGAATTGGGCAGGTGTCTTGGTGAGTGACCACAGGCTAAAGCCAATTGTGGCTAACATCTCCATGTTTAACACATTGCAGTATTTTTAATAAATCATATTTAGCAATATTGCTGTCGACTTTGTTGTTTTTCAAGCATCCATGTAGATTGTCACCATTTATGCCAGCAACATGTGTCTTAAAATAATTTAGATCCCAGATTTTAAATGAATGTTGTAGGATGTAGGCTATAGCTTACATATGTGACGGTCAGCTAGTCTGGATAGGGATAGAATTCTGTGCATTTCTATTCAACACAGTTTAATGTGAAATTTTGTAGAAATTGCTAACTGATTTTTAATCAGTAACTGCTTTTAGACCTAGGTGTCCGCATGTTCTGCTTCTGCAGATGTCAAGCGTTTGGGCCGTATATCTAAACAACATAACCGGACAGCTGGAATTCCGAACTTAGTCGGCTGTTATACTACTCACCTTAGTATTTCCGACGGACATTATGTAAATGAGCTCACATGTACTGTGGAGTACGTGTATGAAAGCGGTTAGTCTTCCGGCTAGGACGGGAATATGCTGTTCATATAAATACAGTCATTGTAACAAGGATCTTTTATTGTCATGTGAAGGGATACTGGTTGTAAGGCATGCAGATAAATGCATCTAATTGACAGCCTATGGACAGGGGGTGTGTCTTTTTACAGTGCATATTTACCCAAGTTTTAGGAAGTAAGTAGTCTACATGTCGTTTCTTACAAGGTCTTACACCAACCATTAGAGCTACAAGGAGGGAAGGAGAGTGAGTTTATCTTAGCACATTTGTTTAACAGGTGCTTGTGTGGTAGATGTGAGGCTATGCCATCAGCAGTGGAGAGTGTGTGCTGTAGGGAGGTCGACGCCTATTGGTCCCTTGTCCAAAACCTAGATCCCCCAGAAGACATTACCTGCCTCACACTCCATCCAGGGTTTGAAGCATCCTGTCTGAATCCTTTTGTGCTGCAGATAGCATACATGAACTTCAGACAGGAGCATGGCCCTCTTCAAGCCAGCAGACCAGAGTAGGTTTTGAGCAAAAATTATTTCACACTGCAATTCAAAGAAACAGCTTTTCTACACCAAAATAGTAAATCCTGTTAAGCAGGTTTTTAAACTCAGTGGTTTCCATATACTTCCTATAAAAACAACTTTGGTGTTGTGTAGTACAGTAGAATATCAGCCAACAGGACATGCAATATTTACCATTGGAATTGTTTACTATGAAAACATGTCCCAATCTACACCACAGGCAGTTCCGATACACAGCATACAGGCAGGTTGTCCGCTGGGCGTACGGAATAATAGGCAGGAACATTAGGAAAGCCATACCTTCATGTGTTGTGTCAGCAATAAGGAGGCAGTTTGCAGAGGAGGGACAAACATACAAAGGTTTCCAGTGGCCCCGCTTGGAAGACGATTAATAAATACATAGTGAAACAAACTGTACTGGTACAATTGATCTTTTATTACATGTTAAAACGTGAGTGTCGTGCGAGATGGAGGCTGACTGCCTCATCCTTGGCAACCTTCTGGACGGAAGAGGTGAGGGGGGGCGGTGCAGCAGAGGACAAGACGGCACTGCTTTCTTGTAGGGCCTGTGGTGACTTGCAGTATTCCTCTACCAGAGAGACCATAAGATTTGTTGTGTATCCTTGAGGAGAGAAATGTTTAGAAAACATTTAGTAACATGGATGACTCGCATAAAGATAGATTCACACAAAAAAGATATTGAAAAACTAAGTGAAACTACTAACCGTAAGATGGTTTCTCCTTGATGGGGTGGACTACCCAGCCACCTTTCCGAAACCGTGGGAAGCGAACAGCGTAGCGTACCTCACCCTCACTAGTACACGCTACATCTCTGTTGCCATTACTATTGAAATGTAGGGCTGCCAAGAGAAGTCTGTACGAGATAAGTAGATAGAACATTAGGTCTCCAAAGCTAACCCAATGCAGTGAAATGCAACAGAAATATGACATTAATGTTTTCAGTTCAAATGGGTATAAGACAATGACTCATCTTTGCAATTATTTTTTTGCAAACAATATGTAATGCTGTTATCAATCTATAACATTTTGGTCTGCTATACAAGACTGCATTAGTTTTTAGCCATATTCATTCTGTCATAATTTCCTGAAATTGAAAAGAAAAAAAAAAACTACTTTTATTAGTATCGATACTTTTAAGTGATAACACTACCTGCTGTACATCCCAAGAAAAGAAAAGCCAGTGTGTTTGGGAGCAAAGTGCAGAATAAGGGAATGGTAGGCCTCCAGGGAGAATGTCTGATGCTGAGGTGACAATTGTCGAATATCCTTTACCAGTGCTTTCCTGGCAGCTACACTCTCCAGTTTAGTGGCTGCTGGTGATCCTGAATAAAACGTATTCTGTCATATAATCTCTCGCATTTCATAACACAAGTAATTATTAGTACACATGGGGTTACGTATTGATAAAACCAAACAAAAATTTACAAGCACTGAAAAAAGTTTAGCCTCAAAACATTTGACATCTTTTAACATAGGCTATTATGTTGTACCTGGTTCCAGCCACTCCTTGTTTCTTGCCTCTCCTTGGTGGATGTGCGCAGCTGGTAAGTGCTGGAGAGCTGTGTTCATGTATGTCCTGTACATGATTTATCATACTCTGCCATTTTGCCTGCATCTCATCTGGATCTCCTGTAGGGGTGGAAGCTGCGGTCCAATAGAGATGGTTGATAATGGCAGGCCTCCACAGCTTCAGATCCTCACAGTTCCTCTCTTTTGCAGCAGCATCCAGTGCTTTCTGTACACCTGTTCCAGAACAGACAAACAGAGCAGAGCAAATTAATTATTAGGAAAGTGAATTTAACTACAAAAACAAGTCTGTTATATAGAACTACCAGCATCACAATACATACTTTTCCCAATATGCCAGACGTCAAAGAAATGCTTTGTTCCTTCTGAACACATTTTCTCACGTACCCACTTGGCCACCTAAAACACAAATTGATTTTATAGAATTGATTTTGAGTGATACTGTGCCTGTCAATGCTGTTCAGCTTTAGATCTCTCCTAGCATCATTACCTGCCGATTTCTGTCTGTTATCAGAGCAGACACTTGCATGTCTTGGTCCATCAGGAACTGCATACTCCGCTTTAGACCCTCTAGCTCACACCAAGAGCTGCTTGGGACTTCTGAGCTCTGTAAAACCAACTGATTATTACTGAACAGTAACTGTAATATCAGTAACTAAATCAGACACAAGATTTCTGTGTGACATCAACTTACTTGGACAAGCTGAACATCCAAAACTTTGTTAATTCGATCCTCAATCAAGGAGTAGCTACCATACTTGGCACAGTGTCCAGGAGAATCTGATCTAAGAACGTCAAAAACAGTTACATTTATAGGTTAATGCAAAAACACATTGACCTGTTCTACATCAGTGACGTGAGCTGGACCATTCTACCTGCAGTCACCAGACAGGATCAATCCACCCCCAGTCTCCTTCAACTCCCTGATGATCCCACTCTGCTCATTCCTCCAGGCCTGCACGATGGTAGGGATAGTGTAATAGCGCTGATGGCGGAAAAAAGTGCCGGGACTTATGCACTGCAGTCCAAACAGCTTCAGCATCCTGATTGTCTGAGTAGCCATGCAACCTGAGAAGTGGATGGCACCGCTGAGTAAAAGGTTGCAGGCAGGCATGTTTCGATGCACCTTCTCTTGGTTTTGCCAGTAACGCTCATAGCCACAAGTTCCGCAGGCCTGAAAGATGATAGAAGATTCAATACTCAAGCAGCTTTAAGATGAGCCAGTAAAAAACCTGTATAGTTAAGACACAAATAATGAATATACATACTGTACATTCACAGACTATAATTCAGCTCCTCATAGACAGTTGACAATTAAGACATTACCTGCTTGACTTTTATGAAAGTTCCTTCCGGGTGCATTATGCGTCCCTGGGTTTCCCCACAGCATGCAGGGCAAACTGTGAACAAGGACAGCAACTGCCTCTGGCAAACAATGAACTTGTCAACAGCACTGAAAACAAGAAAAGGAAAACACTCATTAATTCTGACTATGACATCAGAAACAGTTTCCATTAATAAAAAGGTTTTTACTTTGGGTCACTGAGAGATTCCAGCTCTTCTGGTTCCTCCTCAGAGGACTCTCTCAACATCTCCTCCCCTGGACTCCATGACATATCACCAGAATGGTTGACAATATCAGAAAATGACCATTCATCATCACTTTGTTCAGGACTGGCCAGTGGAGTTGATCTGCGATGCTCAAACCTTTCGGTTTGAGTCCCCACATCCACCATCTGAGGCTTTACCTGAACACCTTAGATGAAAGAGATTCATCTTAATAATTGTTCACCAATTGTACATTCATTGGTAACAACACATGCACTATCTAATGCAACCCAGTAAAAATGTATTTTTCTAACATTATGAAGTTCTTAATTTTTAATGTTTACTGTCTGAAAAGTGGAAATGACAAAATAGTAACCATGGAGATCATGAAATTTTTTGACGTAATCCTTATTTGTGATTGTTTATGGCATGTATGTTGAATGCTAGATATATAAGCTAACTACCTAATGAACGATGTAAACATCTTATGTTGCACTGTGATCCACGATGGACCAGTTCTGGCTCAGGGTCCATTGTAGAGATGTCTCCATCTCCATCAGGATCTGAAGTGGCAGTTGCACCCGCCCCGTCTTTGCTGGCAGCACTCTCTCCCATAATCTGAAAACAGACCGAGATCACAACTTTGAACTCTAAAAAATGTAGTCCTTTCATGAAAATCCCCCATTCATGCATTATTTAAAAGACTGTTAATCTTTTCAAAATCTTTTTAAAGTACGTTAGTCCCGAGCTGCATTCCCTTGCATGTGCCTTGTTGATACCAGCTTCGATTAGTCAAAGAAAACCAAGGCAAATCCGATTTAACTAAGAAAACTAATATTGTAAAGAATTACTTGGATGCGTTTTGGAGACGGTGAAAAGTGCGCGCTCTTTCTTTCAGTCAAACATGCGCCCTGTCACAAGGGCAGCGTTTCATCTACATTACTCACCGATCAAATAAGACTTTGGCGGGACAAAAAAATCAATTTGGCGGGCGCTAAAACAAGTTAAATGCAGGAAAATTCATGCGTGAATTTAACCGAGTAGTAATATGCGAATGCGACCACATAAAATTGTAATTAAAAAAAATTAAATTTTCTGGAACCCTGTCTTAATAGCTCAATAAAATAAGTGGCAGGAGGCTCATGTGCAGCCTCACGGGGTGTAACAAGAGTAAGCTGACGGCAGCTAGGCGGGCTTTCGTGCCATGCCAAGACTAATCCATTATAACGTCAAGAAAAATACATTTGCAGAGATTACATGCAGAGCTACATTTCGATGCAACAATTTGTATATGGTATTATAAGACTTACTGTGCAAAGCTCCCGTTTTCGACGCGCAGATTCTCTGCTAGTGCTAACATTAACGTTAGACTCTTCACTCCCGCCAGATTTTGCAGGTGGACTTGCATGCACCGATGGCACAGCTCCATTTGCCAGCCTAACCCACTCTTTTCGTCGAAATCCCATGCGAAATTCCATAAGATCTCCTTGGTTGTAGCTGTCCGGTGTGAAGTGTTTTTCACATACCACCGTGTGTCTAGTCAACGAGGAGGCAGCGAAATTGCTTCTCTTTGCCTGGACGAAACGTATCCAAGCACGGAAATCTTTGTGTTTCTTGTTTGGAAATCGGTGGACCCGATGGCCAGACAAGTTGGAGTTGTTGCATCCAAAACAAACACAAGAATTCACCATTGTGACAACTCAAACCTACTATAACTATAATAACGATAACGACAATCTCTATTTTCTGTTTCCACCTCTCAGACTACGTAAACCCACACTGAGAACCAGGGCTGCAGCACCTATGTTTGCCTGTCGTTACGTCATATGACGCGTTCTCTGGGAAAAGGCGGTTTTTTGGCGCGTAGCTTAGAATAGGCACTTTTTTTCCTTAATTTCTGCCCGTGGGTGTTGTAAAACATATGTATTCTTATGTACGTCTTTTTAAATTTACATTTTCATACAATATTCTGTATAAATTAAGTTATAAAATTATATTGAAAGATGGCCTTTAAATGTGAATTTAACATTAAAAGTTAATGTGATATAAATATTGCTACTAATCTTTCATTGTTCAGAAAGAGAGCAAATAACATTTACATTATTAAAGATCATTTTCACTGACAGTCTAGATTTCAATCACTCTCAGAAACTCCCATTAAAATCACTGAAACTGTTAACACTGTGAAATCAATATCTTAATTATAGATTCGTACACACATCTGCATTTTGTTGTTTCTGACGAGAGAATTCGCCAGAAAGAGGTATTCAGTCAGCGAGCGAGTGAAGGAAGCACCGGCATTTTAGCGATGACTCATCTGAACGCCTCTGATTGGCCAATGCTTTAATCAGCTCAAAAGAATCATGTGTGATTGGTTATAATGCGCACTGCTGTAAAAACGCGTCTGTCTCTGGCTTAGCGCCAGCAAGCAATCACAGATATGAATTTAGCAGCTAGACTTGCTGAACGTATTCGCACCGGTGTGATTGTATTAAAATTAATAAAATCTTAATCGGCTATTTTTTGTCTTTTGGAAGCTGCATTCAACTTGACTCCCTTCTGTTATAAGCCACACACGTACAACAAACTAATGTCACAGTGGTATCGTGTACTGTAATCGAATGTAGCCCAAGTTATTACCTGTTGAACAGTAGACAGCACACGCGGTGTTCATCTAATAAGGATCTCCATCGCTAGCAAATAATAGCCTTTGCGGATTTGCTTTCAATTCAATGCAGTTCCAGCCACATTTTCAACGCTGCTGATGTTAAACGTTACAACTCTGAGTGAACCACTTCAGATGCTCAGCGCGTGCGGCAGGGAACTGAACGACTCATTCAAACTGATTCATGAACCAATTCACTCGTTTGCCAATTGGTTTGATCGAGCCTTTGAACAGAATTGACTCAAAAGGATGAATCATTCGCGAATGGGCATCGCTCATTGCCCAGAGAAAAGTAGAATGCGCGTTTGGAATAAACTGAAGCATTTATAACATTTATTGCATTAAGATAAAGTAACGAGAGGAGCGTCGCCCACAGTAACGAAGTAAAAGTACAGATTTTTCCCCAAAAATTTACTCAAGTAAGAGTATAAAGTACCCATCTTTAAATATACTCCGAAAAGTATTAGTTACCCCAAAAAATTACTCAAGTAAATGTAACGAAGTAAATGTAACTCGTTACTACCCACCTCTGATGGACTGTTAACGTTTTGAGCGCGAAACAGGGCCTTTGCATACAGGCCCCAGAGATGTCCGAACTGCCTGACTAAATAACAATTTAATACAGTAAAATTCGTAAATTAAAGGATATGTGAGAGAATTAACAAACAACTTAACTGCTTCGCTGGCTTCTTATGAATGACCCTAATTAGGTGTTGTTGTGCATAACAGGCAGTTGTGGAGAGTACTGAAAATCTGTAGTCAAGTCCAATTAAGTGCGTTGCTAAAATATTACTCAATTACGAGTAAAACCGGTGTTAGCGAAATACTCAAATAAAAGTACAGTTTGTAAAAATAAATTAAAATAATAAAAATTAAAAAATAAAAATGAAAAAGAAAATATTCAGAGTATTAGTTACTTTTAACCACTGATGTCACCATCACTTCTCCAGACAAGGGCTGGAAATTGTGTTTTCCTTTACCAGAAGTTAACATGCCAACAATCTATTTATCATTAATAACTGATAAGATGCAAAAAAAGTGTTTTTACCTAATTTTTTTCTCATTTAAGTATTGATTTCCTTATTAAGCAAATGCCTCCGGCAGACAAAAAACTAAATTACATGAGGAGCCATGACTATTGATTAAATATCCATGAATACATTTTTAACTGGTTAAATTCTTCCTTCAGAATCAATGAAAGATCAATCATTAACGTCCTTTTTTTTGTTTTGTTTCGTTTTCCATCCTCATGACCCGGTTTTCATCGGCTTGTTTGCTATCAAATCACCTTACTGGCTACAAAAATGCAGATAAAAGGTTTGGATATGAATTAAAATTTTACTCAGTACTCAACTATGATTTTAAAAGTAATTTAGTAGATTACATGGATTAATGAATATTACAAGTAAAAGTACAGGCTTGAAAATCTACTCATAAAAGTACAAGTACCCCCAAAAAACTACTTAATTACAGTAATCTGAGTATTTGTAATTAATGACTTCCACCTCTGATACCAGAAACCACTCCCCAGGCGGGTCTTGAATCTGGATATCCGGCGTGGTAGATGAATGTGCAAACTGACCAAAAGCCAATTGGGTAGCAAAATGGGTCCTATGAGACATCAGGGAGGGATTTACCCAACATTCTACAGGCAACTATATGTTATAAGCAACTTATGTTAAGTTAGCAAAATATTCATACAATATAAATATTGTAAATATTCAAATGCCAGCAGTAGCAATGCTGTCTCCTTTACACTTATCCCCATAAATCTGTCCCAATCTGGGTCACTGCACCAATGAAAGTGTTTATGTGAATGCTCCATGCACTGTCGGAAGGCTTTCTGCAGCTTCATTCTTTTACGTAAATTGAAAGGGACTCTGGCCTTATAGGCCTACTTCTTTAACTACCTCAGCCCCTCCCTTTACCATCTTAAACCATAAACCATGTATATGTCAATGCATCCTGAAGATCTTCAGATAGCCTAACCAAACAGATCTGCTGTACCTTTTACAGCCAACACATCAGTCATTGTTGGTGTATGAGCTACACCTTGATAGAAACACATGCTAATCCTTGGTCCAAGGACATCTAACAACACAGAAGTGGCAGACAGATTGATGATGAGGCCTCCTGCAAGTCCTTTTTTTTCTTTTTTCCTCTTGTCCTGTCCAGCATCGAAGCAAGCAGAATGATGCTCTGTCTGCCATGTTGTGACGAGCAGATTTTGCTTTGCCAAGAGGAGCTTGAATGATAAGGCTCCCCTTGATATCCTAAGTTAAGCTTATTTTATTTTATTTTTGATGCTTGTTTGTAGATGAGCATTACATAATATTGCTGGACCTGAACCAATCACCCAAACCCATGGCCACTTGGCCAATAAATATGCCATTCAAGACCCATATATGTGTTCCCAGTTCAAACCCATGCCAACTTGGCCCATAAATATATCATGCAAGACCCATATATGTGTTCCCAGATCAAACCCATGCCCACTTGGCCCATAAATATGTCATGCAAGGCCCATATATGTGTTCCCAGTTCAAACCCATGCCCACTTGGCCCATAAAGTTTCTATGCAGGACCCATACGTGCATTCCCAGTCCAAACCCATGTCCACTTGGCCCAAAAATATGCAATTCAAGACCCATATATGTGTTCCCAGATCAAACCCATGCCCACTTGGCCCATAAATATGTCATGCAAGACCCATATATGTGTTCCCAGTTCAAACCCATGCCCACTTGGCCCATAAAAATTCTATGCAGGACCCATATGTGCATTCCCAGTTAAAACCCATGCCCACTTGGCCCATAAATATGCCATTCAAGACCCATATATGTGTTCCCAGATCAAACCCATGCCCACTTGGCCCATAAATATGCCATTCAAGACCCATATATGTGTTCCCAGATCAAACCCATGCCCACTTGGCCCATAAATATGCCATTCAAGACCCATATATGTGTTCCCAGTTCAAACCCATGCCCACTTGGCCCATAGAAATTCTATGCAGGACCCATATGTGCATTCCCAGATCAAACCCATGCCCACTTGGCCCATAAATATGTCATGCAAGACCCATATATGTGTTCCCAGTTCAAACCCATGCCCACTTGGCCCATAAAATTTCTATGCAGGACCCATATGTGCATTCCCAGTTCAAACCCATGCCCACTTGGCCCATAAATATGCCATTCAAGACCCATATATGTGTTCCCAGATCAAACCCATGCCCACTTGGCCCATAAATATGCCATTCAAGACCCATATATGTGTTCCCAGTTCAAACCCATGCCCACTTGGCCCATAAAAATTCTATGCAGGACCCATATGTGCATTCCCAGATCAAACCCATGCCCACTTGACCCATAAATATGTCATGCAAGACCCATATATGTGTTCCCAGTTCAAACCCATGCCCACTTGGCCCATAAAAATTCTATGCAGGACCCATATGTGCATTCCCAGTTCAAACTCATGCCCACTTGGCCCATAAATATGCCATTCAAGACCCATATATGTGTTCCCAGATCAAACCCATGCCCACTTGGCCCATAAATATGTCATGCAAGACCCATATATGTTTTCCCAGTTTAAACCCATGCCCACTTGGCCCATAAAAATTCTATGCAGGACCCATATGTGCATTCCCAGTTCAAACCCATGCCCACTTGGCCCATAAATATGCCATTCAAGACCCATATATGTGTTCCCAGTTCAAACCCATGCCCACTTGGCCCATAAAAATTCTATGCAGGACCCATATGTGCATTCCCAGATCAAACCCATGCCCACTTGGCCCATAAATATGTCATGCAAGACCCATATATGTGTTCCCAGTTCAAACCCATGCCCACTTGGCCCATAAAATTTCTATGCAGGACCCATATGTGCATTCCCAGTTCAAACCCATGCCCACTTGGCCCATAAATATGCCATTCAAGACCCATATATGTGTTCCCAGTTCAAACCCATGCCCACCTGGGCCATAAAAATTCTATGCAGGACCCATATGTGCATTCCCAGTTCAAACCCATGCCCACTTTGCCCATAAATATGCCATTCAAGACCCATATATGTGTTCCCAGATCAAACCCATGCCCACTTGGCCCATGCTTGTCCCTTATGGGTCCATGTAATCAGCTCATATGGGCTTCCTATGTGGGACTCGTACTACAAAACCTACATGGGACCCGCTGATTTCACCCAGCTAAAGCCCATGCCCACACAGTACCCATGGAACCCGTAGTTAACCCATCTGGGCCCCACATTTCATTGCTGGCTGGGAAGACTGCATGGGGAGCAACGTCGCTGTTTTTGGTAAAACATGATTTTGAAGACTTCATTAAGTTTTGTTTTATAGAAAACTCTTTTTAAAAGATTTTCGTTTTGTATAATTTTTGATCAATGTTTTATCAATCAGTTGCCCATATTTAATAAATAAGAAGCAAATATATAGCCTAGCAGACCATGTAATAAGGCGCTGGCACGATCACTTGCGTTGCATTGCATTGTGCATTGCATTGTGATCTGTGTGCCTCACAGATTTGAGAAATATAGGCTATATATTACAGAAAGCTTAAAGCCTTCTTTTAAACGAAAATATTCAAACCAAAATAAATGGGCTACTCTCTGATGATGTAATCCATTTGAAATGTGCATTTCTCTCTGGCGTTCATGGCGAGCCTGTATTGTCAACTTCATCTTTGTAGTGACACAGAAAACACCAGTTTATTACTAAACAATAAAATGACTCCTTGCATATTTTCGAACCAGCAGGCCATTCTGGGTAGAGGAAGACCCCACGGAATGAGCGAGCGAATCGTGATATTCAGAAATGCGCTCTACGCTCACGAGCTCGGAACGGAACAAACCCGAGCCTTGCTGTCTGCTGACCTTGCAGAAACATACAAATAGACATAGCCAGACTAGACTATTTTAGTACAAATTATGAGCTTACTGACGATTTTTTTATAATTCTTGACAAAATTATAATATATTAAGTTTTTTTTTTTTTTTTTTTTGCCTAGTTAGTTTTGCCTACGTTCCTATGGCCCAATGACGCTACGATGAGCATTTACTGCTTTTTAAAAATGCGGGTCGGGTACAATATTTTATTTTATTTTGTAAATTTTTTTTGCGGTCCAAGTTGCAGGCAGGTTAGTTGAAAACGTCGGTCGGGTACGGGTTATTAATAAATTGACCCGCGCATCACTGTTGCGAGTGGATAGATTCGCGCTTGCGCATTATTTTAATGTGCTTTCGCGTTACAATAAAGCACTCTCGTTGCTGCTTCTGAACCACGTACAGACATGACAGCGTATTTCTGTGCCAAATACACACTTCATGGTTTCTTACAAGGTTTCTTTTTTTTTTTTTCTGATCATGGCTATTCATACTGTAATAAAAGTTGGAACTCCTTAAATGTGCATTTCCCCTAAAAGAGAGTACCAGTGCACGCATCGACCAGAGTGAGAGCATTAAATGTCTCTATTTTGTTGGCTTATTTGAAAACTCAATGGTAGGTGTGTTGGTACTAAACTCTGCAGGGCTGCGGCCCTCCAGGAACTGAGTTTGACACCCCCATGATAGGCCTATAAATCTCAAACTAGTTGTTTTTAATTAAAGGAATCAATCATTTAGAATAAGACATTTGGGCTGTTACCACACAAATTAAATCAGTATCAACACAATGCATCTTTTCAATGCAGAGGAAACACAGACTCTTCTTCGCAAGTAACATTTAGATGTAAGCTAGTTATAAACAGTTTAATGCATGACATGAATGCATTAAACCTGCATTTATAAATGCAGAAATAAATGTATGTATATATATATATATATATATATATATATATATACATATACATACATACACACAGTGTTGGGCAAGTTACTCTGAAAATGTAATCAAATTACTGATTGCTTCTTGCGAATTCCCTAATCATAAACAACAAAGCGCAGATGTATGAACAAAGTAAGAGATTAATTTCACTGTTTATACAGCTTTAGTGATTATAACGATAGTTTTGTTTGGTTTTTTGAGAAAATCAGCCGAAACAACTATAAGAATAACTTGAATCTTGAGAGCAATTAAACTCGCGATAGATCAATGTTCCTGACAATTTCTCCAGAGGAAGAAAGGCAGGCAGCTGGGATATCCACATAGTAACAGGTGGAACCTGGGGCGTAGACCACTTCAATAGAATACATTTTTTTGCCAAAAATGAGAGGACTGTAAACAAAGGTTTAGAGTCCAAAAGATCTTTAGGAGTGTCATTCAACAAATGTAGTTTCCCTATTATCTCTGGGTTGCAGAATGGACCCCTTTCCAGAATAGTTATAGTGTTATAGTTATAGTGATCACAGGACCAGAATACATGAAAATTTTTTCCTCTTGTATGTCTTGTATTTGAAGCAAAGAATTGAACAACCTGGGAACATATTATGAAGACTAACAGATGTAAAAAAAAAAAAATTCTACGAAAAAATGTGAAATTTTTTTCATGTAAAGAAATTGAAGTACATTTTGGAAAAATGCTGTTACGAATCTTGGTCCAATCTGCAGATTTAAATGATACTCCCAGATCCCGTTCCCACAGTGGTTTTAAAGAATCATAAACTGTGGAGTCAGAATACAACAATAAAGCATACAATTTGGAGATAATCCCTTTATAAGATTGAACTGAAATTATGGTTTCTTCTAGTTTTGATACATTTAAACAGTTTGTTCTGCCTTAAAAGAGACTCCATGAAATACAGAATTTGAAGGTATTTGAAGAAATCTTCAGAGAAAATGTTAAACTCTGCTCTGATGACTTCAAAGATTCAGAAATGAACAGACTTGAAAAGTCAGACAAAACCTTAAAACTCCACTCCTACAGACCAATACTCCTAATCTGAATGGGAAAATCAGGATTCAAAGCAAGAGGGGAACGAATATAGATAATTAGAGGAATGTTCAAATGTTTTTTCACATCATTCCAAACCAATAGTTTATTATAAACAATTACATTTTCAGAGAGAGAGTTAATCAAACCAGAGGGATTCAAGTCTTCTAGGATAGCAAAATAAAGATTCAAAGTAAATCCACAGAGCATCCTGCCTGTTCATATCGTTTTGAGTTGGACAGCCCAGTAATAAAGCTGAAAACTGGGCAGCGAAAGACCCCCTAGATCCTTTGGTTAACAAAGTTTAGATAGACCAACTCTCTGTTGCTTATTATTCCAGATATAACAAGCAGAGATGGGACCAAGTCACACATGTGCAAGTCTCAAGTAAGTCTCAAGTCTTAACCTTCAAGTCTCAAGTAAGTCCCAAGTATTTTTTTCTTGGGCAAGTCAAGTCAAGTCAAGTCACAAGTTATGTCAAGTCAAGTCAAGTCAAGTCCTGTAGTAAGTCAAGTCAAGTCCACGTCAAGTCACCTTATTATTGTAATTTTACCTGCAGAATCTGATCTTAATAATGTTAAAGACAAGATATAAGTAACAGTAAATTAAAATAATTTGGATTTGCATTGTAAATACTCATGTTCAGTAAAATACATCATGGAATCAAACAAAATTGTAACTTCATAAAATTATTTATTTTTCACTTCTGCCAACAGAAATGTTTTACATTTTCAACATTGAGTCCATAAAACAAATAACAGCTAAACATCCAACAGACTCCTCTCTGAACACCCCCCCCCCCTCTCTCTCTTTCTCTCTCTCTCAAACGACGTGACGTGACATGACATGACATTCGGCCAAGTATGGTGACCCATACTCAGAATTCGTGCTCTGCATTTAACCCATCCGAAGTGCACACACACAGAGCAGTGAACACACACACACTGTGAGCACACACCCGGAGCAGTGGGCAGCCATTTATGCTGCTGCGCCCGGGGAGCAGTTGGGGGTTCGATGCCTTGCTCAAGGGCTCCTCAGTCGTGGTATTGAGGGAGAGAGCACTGTACATGCACTCCCCCCACCCACAATTCCTGCCGGCCCGGGACTCGAACTCACAACCCTTCGATTGCAAGTCCGACTCTCTAACCATTAGGCCACAACTTCCCCTCAAACACAGTTTACATACAACATTAAACTTTCTTACATTTCTCCTCTCTCTCAAGTTCAAGTTGCTTTATTGGCATGACATTTGAGTTACAGTATTGCCAAATTTAGCATTTAGATACAGAATAAAATATGATTACAATAAAATACAATAAAAATAGCAGCAGCAGATAATATTTCTAATATTAATAATAGTAATTATATAGAATTAAGAATATAAAATAAAACAGTTGAATACAATAAATTATCCCTTTCATATGGTGTGTATGGTGTATAAATATTTAGTAGCTATTGTGACTGCCGTCTCATTCTCTCCAAGTATATAGAGTAGTTCCTCTGAGTCATTTAGAGACAAGAATGAAGGATTCAAAGCTTCAAACTGTGGGAAGAATGTTTCTCTTGTAGTGCTGTATTTGGGAAGTGTTTCTCATCCTCTGTTTGATTCAGCTCACAGTGTTTGCACAGTCTCTCTTCTCTCGGTAGCCAGGATCTTTTATGTCTACCAATCTCTATTTCCAAATCATGATCACTGAGTCGATATTTTGAAAGGATTTGTCTTTCTTTTAATTGCTTAAGTGATAAGTAATTTGCCAGTTTTGTGGTTCTGTTTAGGGCCGAATAACACTGGAGTTTGGTTTGGAGCTCAAATTCATTTTTTTCATTTTTCATCATAATTATACTTCAGATTTTTGTCAATTAGTTTCTGAATGTTGGGGTTGTGATTGGAGTCAGACTCAGTTTGGGTTTCCTTCATCAGGTGAAGCACGAGTGTGTCTCTCTCTCTCTCTCACACACACACACACACACACACACACACACACACACACACACACACACATCTCTCTCTCAGAGTATATCCGTAAGTCATTACCTCCATTACAAGGTATTGCACTTGCAAAATATAAGATTCGAGAGTCTTGTCTGCAAGCCGAGCACGATGTGGCCTATCCCACCATGTATGCGCCACCGGTATGCGCGCTCATAATGGAAGCAACGCGGTCGCGACGCGCACGCTGTGAGACACGCTCGACGCATCACCAAGTCACAAGTCCCCATGTCTGATAACAAGATATGTGAGAATTCAAAGATTTAAAAAAAGATGCATTTAAATAACAGGTTTTGAAACAGATAATTTAACCGAGGAAGAATATTAATTTTAATAACATAAATCATCCCTAGAAGGGAAGTTGTCAAGGAGGTCCACTTTTCCAAATCTTTCTTAATTTTTTTTAATTAAAAGGAAAATTGTCTAAGTCAGGAGTAAGAAAAATACCCAAATGTTTAAGACTCCTATCTGAAACCTGGAAAGGAGATTGTATAGGAAGATTGCAGGTGTGATTTAAAGGCATGGAAACAGATTTCCCTAAATTAACTTTATAACCCGACACAGTACTGAATGAAGCTAAGGAGCTCAGAACTGATCCTGATAGATTCTGCCAAAGGTTCAATAAATAATCAACCCTCTACATTGTGAGTAAATCTCTCGCATATGCGACTATATCTTCATTCTGGTGACTAAATGATGTCTAATATTAGTCAATGGCTAATAATTTCTTAGATTTTATTCACCAGTGTTTTTTTTTTTGCTTTTGGCATTGCTACCGTTCAAACTTTCTAGCTTACTGCTCTGCGTTTTGCTTCTTATTTGTACTTACTTGGACTGTACTTTTCTCTGATTTTTCTAAGATTTTGACTTCAGCAGATCAGCACAGTGCTTAAACAACAGATTTTTTGGCACAAACGCTAAAACTAAAAACTCTTTGGGACTGGAATAATACTACAAAAAGAAAACTTTGCCTCCCACTGCTAGCAGCTTACATTCCTGATAACAACTGCCTACATTCAAACAGAAGAGAGAGAAAATGCCTCCTGTTGGATCTATTTGCTGCATGAACTGCTGCAAACTTCTACAAAGGATTGTGATTCTTGAAACAAAGTTACTTGCTGGACTTCCAAAACTGGCGGAACACTCAACAGACTGTAGTCATGGACCCTCACAGTTTATACCAAGTGTAGAGGAAAAAGCCGAAACTGATCACCACAGTAATCGATGGCACAAACAGGGAGCGAGACCCAAAGGAACACGAGACATCAGATTGTCACGAGTTCCCCGTATTGCTGCCGTAGCTTCCTCTACCCCAGATACCTCGACATTCAGCTCAGAGCGCAGCCGAGCCCAGGACTCTGATAGTGGGTGACTCTGTTATCAGAAACATCCGTAGCAGGAGTACAACAACATCCTGTTTCACAGGAAACAGATGATTCTTCTGCACAATCTGACTTTGCTGCAGCCTGGAATTGAACTGCTGGTTTCGTCTGGTCAGAGAAGAACTGGCCCCCCAACTGAGCCTGGTTTCTCCCAAGGTTTTCTTCTCCATTCTGTCATTGATGGAGTTTCGGTTCCTTGCCGCTGTCGCCTCTGGCTTGCTTAGTTGGGGTCACTTCATCTACAGCGATATCGTTGACTTGATTGCAAATAAATGCACAGACACTATTTAACTGAATAGAGATGACATCACTGAATTCAATTATGAACTGCCTTTAACTGTCATTTTGCATTATTGACACACTGTTTTGCTAATGAATGTTGTTCAGTTGCTTTGACGCAATGTATTTTGTTTAAAGCACTATAGAAATAAAAGTGACTTGACTTGACAAACCCCCCAAGTCAGATTCCCAGCGAAATGCTCTCAGACAGCAAATGCAATGAGTTTGCATCCTTCTTTTCTGAGAAGATCATCAATATCAGGAAGGTGATTAGCACATCCTCAAGTAATGCAGAGGTCAGACAGTTTGGCCACAATATCAAAAATATACTATGTCTACTTTTGAAGCAATTGATAGCAACCTTTTGGAAGACATAGTGCAGCACCTAAAATCATCAACCTGCTTTTTTCAAAAGTGTGCTTAACTGTTTAGAAGCAGATCTTTTAGAAGTGGTGAATGCTTCACTTCTTTCTGGGACATTTCCAAACTGCCCCTAAAGCCCCGCTTGAAACAGAGCAATCTTGATAGCACCATTTTGAGCAATTTTAGACTAATATCTAATCTTCCTTTTATAGGCAAAATTATAGAAAAGGTAGTTTTTAATCAGCTGAACAAATACTTAAACTCAAATGGATACCTGGAAAAATTTTCAATCTGGTTTCTGACTGCATCACAGCACAGTGACAGCACTCATTAAGATAATAAATGATATTCGCTTAAATTGTGACTCTGGCAAAATATCAGTGCTGGTATTGCTAGATCTCAGTGCTGTGTTTGACACTGTCTTTCATAATGCAGTCTGAATGCATACCTTGGCTTTAGGGGACAAGCAACAAAAAATCAAGTCAGGAATCTTGGTGTGATTCTGGAGACAGACCTTAGTTTCAGTAGTCATGTCAAAGCAGTAACTAAATCAGCATATTATCATCTAAAAAATATTGCAAGAATTAGATGTTTTGCTTCCAGCAAAGACTTGGAGAAACTTGTTCATGCCTTTATCACCAGCAGGGTGGACTATTGTAATGGGCTCCTCACTGGCCTTCCCAAAAAGACCATTAGACAGCTGCAGCTCATCCAGAACGCTGCTGCTAGGATTCTGACTAGAACCAGAAAATATGAGCATATCACACCAGTCCTCAGGTCCTTACACTGGCTTCCAGTTACATTTAGGATTGATTTAAAAGTACTTTTACCCATTTATAAGTCACTCAATGACCTAGGACCGAAATACATTGCAGATATGTTCACTGTATATAAGCCCAACAGACCACTCAGATCATTAGGATCGAGTCAGTTAGAAATACAAAGGGTTCACACAAAACAAGGGGAGTCCGCCTTTAGTTACTATGCTGCCCGCAGTTGGAATCAGCTTCCAGAAGAGATCAGATGTGCTAAAACACTAGTCACATTTAAATTTAGACTAAAACCCATCTGTTTAGCTGTGCATTTATTGAATGAGAACTGTGCGATTTGTCCGAACTGATTGCACTGTATTTTACATTTTCAGTGTTTTTTTTAATGTAAAATAATTTTCTATTTCTGTTTTTAAATTCTTATTAAATAAGTAAATTATTTTAACCATTTTCAAAGTTTTAAAATTGCTTGTTTTATTTTTGTTATTATTTTTCTTCATGTTCATTTTACTTTCTTTTATGTAAAGCACTTTGAATTACCATTGTGTACGAAATGTGCTTCATAAATAAACCTGCCATGCCTAAGTTTTAGTTTAGCACAGATATATTTTCACTCGCGAACACTCTGACTCTGAGGGCTTCAGAGTTTCACTCTCCGTCAAGCGATCTGTGATATTTCTCAGTTCATCTCAATTAATTCAATGTACCATAAACTCTAGTGTTAAGGCGCACAAATTGCACACAGAGAGAGCGAGAGAGAGATTTGACATGCTACATTTAAACAATATTATTTGTTGTATTTTCCTGTCAAAATAACGGCGTTCCTATGGAGGTCTTCAGCTTTTAAGAACAGCTGGGTTTTCCGGTAGTGGGTGGTGTTAATGCGCAAACGACAATCTCATTGGCTGGTGCTCATCTATTATCATCCCTGTTTTGATTTTAGCAAATCAGTTCAAGCGAAGGCACAAAACCTGATTAATATTGTTTTTTAGTTCTTGTTATTAGAATTCGTATCATTATTATCCTATCAGTATTTTTGTTAGTTTTTTCCCAAATTGTTTTTTTTTCTCAGAAACATTAAATGACAAAAAAACAACCACCTCTCAAGTTCAATTCAAACATGGTTATCAAGTTTGCTTCTAATTACTTAAGTTATATGAAATAATACTTGATTATTATAAAGCTTGACTGACTGATGTTAAAAGTGTACTGATGTCAAAAGTGTATTTAAAAAACTGTGCCATTTTACAAATATTATACATATATATTTCAATCAGTCTGGCGAGTAAACTAAAATATTTACTAGCCAATGGCGATTCAATTGACAAGGTGTCCATAGAGGGTTTATAATGTAAATAATAATGGTGATGGGGGACACCCGTCTGCAACCTCTACGTACTGGAAACCCCTCGGACATCAAACCATTTGTATTGACAGTGGCGATAGAATCTGACTAAAGATATTTAATGACATTAATAAAATTGGAACCTGAGCCAGATTTTTCCAGAACCAGAAAACAAAAAGGACCATTCTACGCGATCGAAGGCCTTTTCAGCATCCAAAGATAAAATCATTGCTGTTTTGTTTTGAGTGTTAAAATAATGTATAATGTTAAGAGCACAGTGTACATTATCTGAACTACACCTAGATTTCACAAAGCCTGCCTGATCAGAATTTATAACTTTGGGAAGAATCGTTTCCAATCTGCGGGCCAGTACTTTTGCAGTATCTTATAGTCCACATTAAGGAAACTGATAGGTCTACAAGAACAGTCCAGGGGAGTTTTGTCTTTTTTTTTTTAAGAGCAAACTAATTGAAGCATGTTTCCAGGAGGGGGGAATTTCACCTTTCCAAACGTCTTTAAGAGCAGGTATAAGAATTGGGTGTATTTTAAGCCAAATATTTTAGGAAAATTCCAATACGAAACCATCTGGACTGGGACATTTCCCATTCGGCTTGGACTGAATTGCCGTCCAAACTTCCTCCACCATCAATGGAGCATTTAGGCTAGAACAATCTTTCTCTGTGCACAATGGTAATGAGATGTTATTTAAATAGGCGGCGATCTCAGAGTCCGTTGCCTTTGATTCTGAACTATAGAGAGATTTATAAAAATTCGTAAAAGTTCTATTTATAGTCAAAGGGTCGCTTAAAATAACACTACTTGCATTCTGTATCATATGAATTGAATGGTCATTATTTTGATTCTTTAGTTGGTGAGCAAGTAAACAGCAGGATTTATTGCCAAATTTGTAATATTTTTGTTTAGTGAAAAGCAAAAGCTTCTGAATATGGTAAGTATGGTCCATAATTAATTTGGTCCTTGCATCCACCAAACTATCTGAAACAAAGGAAGAAAAAGAGTCACTGTTTATAAGAGATATATTGAACCTCCCATTTAAAGTTATAGGTATACTAAAAGCAGGATCAATTTGCAAATTTACTGCTGCATGATCTGACAAAACAATAGAGTCAATGCGACAAGACTGAACCACAAGCAAAAATTATTTAGGGAGGAAAAAGTAGTCGAGCCTAGAATATGAATTATGGGGATGTGAATAAAATGTATTACCTCTCGCTTTAGGATTTAATTGGTGCCATACATCTATCAAACCAGTATCTGAGCATAAATTATTAAGTAAATTAAAGCTGCAAGCAGCGATGAACGGGCCCTCGCACCCGGGCTCACCGGCAGCGAGTGGCTTTAGTAAATAGGTGAACGGTGAGAAATATGCATTTAAACTCAAATATAAGTGGAATATATCAATGTTTATTCCATATATGTGCCAATCTTTCTGTTGCCAGCAGGTGGCGCTATCATTATAATGGAATATTGGCCTTCAGATGTGTTCAGGCCAGGACTATTATCGAACATGCGGAGTCTGGGGAAGATTGAACATTTTATGCCTGAGTTACAACAACTTCTCTTGCTGTGGCGAGACATCAAATTTTGTCATGGCGCCATGGACATGCCCTTTAACAAAAACTGAAGATCTCCACAATTTAACATTGCACAGGCCTTTAGATTAGACTGACCACAAAAAATACATTAATGTCAAAACATTTCTAGGAGTAGTTTGTCGCAGCGTAAAACATGTCACTTCCTGTTGCCAGCAGGTGGCGCTATGACTATAACTGAATGTGGGCATGTAGATCTGTTAAGGGCAGAAGTCTTATCTAACATGTGAAGTTTGGGGCAGATTGGAAATTGTATGTCTGAGTTACAGCAACTTCCTTTTTCATGGCGAAGCATCGAAATTTGTCAGGCCGCCATGGACATGCCCTTTAACGAAACCTCAAGATCTTCGCAATTTAACATCGCAAAGGCCTTTAGATTTAACTGACCAAGTTTGGTGTTGATCTGAATAAATCTCTAGGAGGAGTTCGTTAAAGTACAACCCCTGAAAATGGCAAAAACAACGCCAATTTTGCAGAGAAAATTCTAAATAACCGACTTCCTGTTGGGATTCGGATTTCGTACCAAGAGACTTTTTTGTAGGTATTGGTGTGTTACATGTGTGTACCGATTTTTGTACATGTATGTGAAATGGAGCTTGAGGCGCACTCCGTTGAAAGTGTATATGCACTCTGTTGAAAGTGTATAGGTGGCGCTATCGAGCCATTTTGCCACACCCAATGGAATATTGGCCTTTAGATCTGTTCAGGCCAGGACCCTTATCACACATGTGAAGTTTGGGCAAGATCTGACATTTTATGCCTGAGTTATAACATCTTTTATTCCCATGGCGACACTTCGAACTTCGTCACGGCGCCATGGACACGCCTTTTAACGAAAATTCAAGATCTTCACAACTAAACATCACACAGGTCTTTAGATTAGACTGACCACAAAAATAACATTGATGTCATAAAATTTCTAGGAGTAGTTTGTCGCAGTGTAAAATATTTCACTTCCTGTTGCCAATAGGTGGCGCTATGACTATAACTGAATATTGGCATGTAGATCTGTTCAGGTCAAGAGTCTTATCCAACATGTGAAGTTTGGGGCAGATTGGACATTGTATGTCTGAGTTACAGCAACTTCCTTTTTCATGGCGAAACATCGAAATTTGTCAGGCCGCCATGGACACGCCCTTTAACGAAACCTCAAGTCCTTCGCAATTTAACATCGCAAAGGGCTTTAGATTACACTGACCAAGTTTGGTGTTCATCTGAATAAATCTCTAGGAGGAGTTCGTTAAAGTAAAACCCCTGAAAATGGCAAAAACAACACCAATTCTGCAGGAAAATTAAAAATAATCGACTTCCTGTTGGGATTAGGATTTCGTACCAAGATACTTTTTTGTAGGTATTAGTGTGTTACATGTGTGTACCAATTTTTGTACATGTACGTGAAACATAGATCGAGGCGCACTCCGTTGAAAGTGTATAGGTGGCGCTATCGAGCCATTTTGCCACACCCGATGGAATATTGGCCTTCAGATCTGTTCAGGCCAGGACTTTTATCACACATGTGAAGTTTGGGGAAGATCGGACATTTTATGCCTGAGTTATAACATCTTTTATTCCCATGGCGAGACTTTAAATTTTGTCACGGCGCCATGGACACGCCCCTTAACGAAAACTCAAGATCTTCACAACTTAACATCGCACAGGCCTTTAGATTAGACTGACCTTAAAAAAGACATTGATGTCATAAAATTTCTAGGAGTAGTTAGTCGCAGTGTAAAATATGTCACTTCTTGTTGCCAATAGGTGGCGCTATGACTATAACTGAATATAGGCATGTCAATCTGTCCAGGTTCGGAGTCTCATCAAACATGTGAAGTTTGGGGCAGATTGGACATTGTATGTCTGAGTTATAGCAACTTCATTTTTCATGGCGAATCATCGAAATTCGCCAGGCCGCCACGGACGCGCCCTTTAACGAAAACTCAAAATCTTCGCAATTTAACATCGTAAAGGCCTTTAGATTAGGCATACCAACTTTGGTGTTGAGCTGAATTAATCTCTAGGAGGAGTTCGTTAAAATATAACGCATGGAAATGACAAAAATGACACAAAATTTGCTCATAAAATTAAAAATAACCGACTTCCTGTTGGGTTTCAGATTTTACTCCAAGAGACTTTTTTGTAGGTATTGGAGAGATACATGTGTATACCAATTTTCATACATGTACGTGAAACGTAGCTCGAGGCGCACACCGTTGAATATATATAGGTGGCGCTGTCGAGCCATTTTGCCACACCCACTTCTGAAACCCATATCAGACGTAAATTTTCGCCAGTTCTGAGGTGTGTGCAAAGTTTCATGACTTTTCGAGCATGTTTAGGCTCTCAAAAATGCGATTCATCTTAGAGAATAATAATAATAATAATAATAATAATAATAAACGGAGCAATTCCAAGAGGGTCCTCACACCATCGGTGCTCGGGCCCTAATAATAATAATAATAATAAAAATAATAATAATAATAAACGGAGCAATTCCAAGAGGGTCCTCACACCATCGGTGCTCGGGCCCTAATAATAATAATTAAAGCTGCAAGCAGCGATGAACGGGCCCTCGCACCCAGGCTCACCGGCAGCGAGTGGCTTTAGTAAATAGGTGAACGGTGAGAAATATGCATTTAAACTCATAAATATAAGTAGAATATATCAATGTTTAATCCATATATGTTCCAATCTTCCTGTTGCCAGCAGGTGGCGCTATCATTATAATGGAATATTGGCCTTCAGATGTGTTCAGGGCTGCACTCTTATCGAACATGTGAAGTTTGGGGAAGATCAAACATTTTATGCCTGAGTTACAACAACTTCTCTTGCTGTGGCGAGACATCAAATTTTGTCATTTTTGCCATGGACACGCTCTTTAACAAAAACTCAAGATTGCCACAATTTAACATTACACAGGCCTTTAGATTAGACTGACCACAATCATAGATTAATGTCAAAAAATCTCTAGGAGTAGTTTGTCTCAGCGTAAAATATGTCACTTCCTGTTGCCAGCAGGTGGCGCTATGACTATAATTGAATATGGGCATGTAGATCTGTTAAGGGCAGAAGTCTTATCTAACATGCGAAGTTTGGGAAAGATTAAACAATGTATGTCTGAGTTACAGCAACTTCCTTTTTCATGGCGAAACATCGAAATTTGTCAGGCCGCCATGGACACTCCCTTTAACGAAATCTCAAGATCTTCCCAATTTAACATCGCAAAGGCCTTTAGATTTAACTGACCAAGTTTGATGTTGATCTGAATAAATCTCTAGGAGGAGTTCGTTAAAGTACAAGCCCTGAAAATGCCAAAAACAACACCAATTTTGCAGAGAAAATTCTAAATAACTGACTTCCTGTTTGGATTCGGATTTTGTACCAAGAGACTTTTTCGTAGATATTGGTGTGTTACATGTGTGTACCGATTTTTGTACATGTACGTGAAACATAACTTGAGGCGCACTCCGTTAAAAGTGTATATGCACTCTGTTGAAAATGTATAGGTTGCGCTATCGAGCCATTTTGCCACACCCAATGGAATATTGGCCTTCAGATCTGTTCAGGCCAGGACCCTTATCACACATGTGAAGTTTGGGCAAGATCGGACATTTTATGCCTGAGTTATAACATCTTTTATTCCCATGGCGACACATCAAACTTCGTCACGGCGCCCTGGACACGCCTTGCAACGAAAACTCAAGATCTTCACAACTAAACATCACACAGGTCTTTAGATTAGACTGACCACAAAAATAACATTGATGTCATAAAATTTCTAGGAGTAGTTTGTCGCAGTGTAAAATATTTAACTTCCTGTTGCCAATAGGTGGCGCTATGACTATAACTGAATATTGGCATGTAGATCTGTTCAGGTCAAGAGTCTTATCCAACATGTGAAGTTTGGGGCAGATTGGACATTGTATGTCTGAGTTACAGCAACTTCCTTTTTCATGGCGAAACATCGAAATTTTTCAGGCCGCCATGGACACGCCCTTTAACGAAACCTCAAGTCCTTCGCAATTTAACATCGCAAATGGCTTTAGATTACACTGACCAAGTTTGGTGTTCATCCGAATAAATCTCTAGGAGGAGTTCGTTAAAGTACAACCCCTGAAAATGGCAAAAACAACGCCAATTTTGCAGGGAAATTTCAAAATAACCGACTTCCTGTTGGGATTAGGATTTCGTACCAAGAGACTTTTTTGTAGGTACTTGTGTGTTACATGTGTGTACCGATTTTTGTACATGTACTTTAAACGGAGCTCGAGGCGCGCTATGTTGAAAGTGTATAGGTGGCGCTATCGAGCCATTTTGCCACACCCGATGGAATATTGGCCTACAGATGTGTTCAGGCCAGGACTATTATCACACATGTGAAGTTTGGGGAAGATCGGACATTTTATGCCTGAGTTATAACATATTTTATTCCCTTGGCGAGACATCGAACTTCGTCATGGCGC
This sequence comes from Carassius carassius, assembly GCF_963082965.1. Taxonomy (NCBI): domain Eukaryota; kingdom Metazoa; phylum Chordata; class Actinopteri; order Cypriniformes; family Cyprinidae; genus Carassius; species Carassius carassius. The sequence goes on along the minus strand of NC_081780.1, from coordinate 23,766,868 downwards.
CATGGACACGCCTTTTAACGAAAACTCAAGATCTTCACAATTTAACATCGCACAGGCCTTTAGATTAGACTGACCACGAAAAAGACATTGATGTCATAAAATTTCTAGGAGTAGTTAGTCACAGTGTAAAATATGTCACTTCCTGTTGCCTATAGGTGGCGCTATGACTATAACTGAATATGGGCATGTCAATCTGTTCAGGTAAGGAGTCTTATTAAACATGTGAAGTTTTGGACACATTGGACATTGTATGTGTGAGTTATAGCAACTTCATTTTTCATGGCGAATCATCGAAATTCGCCAGGCCGCCACGGACACGCCCTTTAACGAAAACTCAAAATCTTCGCAATTTAACATCGCAAAGGCCTTTAGATTAGGCATACCAACTTAGGTGTTGATCTGATTTAATCTCTAGGAGGAGTTCGTTAAAATACAACGCATGGAAATGACAAAAATGACACAAAATTTGCTCATAAAATTAAAAATAACCAACTTCCTGTTGGGTTTCGGATTTTGCTCCAAGAGACTTTTTTGTAGGTATTGGAGAGATACATGTGTATACCAATTTTCATATATGTACGTGAAACGTAGCTCGAGGCGCACACCGTTGAACGTGTATAGGTGGCGCTGTCGAGCCATTTTGCCACACCCACTTCTGAAACCCATATCAGACGTAAATTTTCGCCAGTTCTGAGGTGTGTGCAAAGTTTCATGACTTTTCAAGCATGTTTAGGCTCTCAAAAATGCGATTCATCTTAGAGAAGAATAATAATAATAATAATAATAATTAAAGCTGCAAGCAGCGATGAACGGGCCCTCGCACCCGGGCTCACCGGCAGCGAGTGGCTTCAGTAAATAGGCGAACGGTGAGAAATATGCATTTAAACTCATAAATATAAGTGGAATATATCAATGTTTATTCCATATATGTGCCAATCTTTCTGTTGCCAGCAGGTGGCGCTATCATTATAATGGAATATTGGCCTTCAGATGTGTTCAGGCCAGGACTTTTATCGAACATGCGGAGTCTGGGGAAGATTGAACATTTTATGCCTGAGTTACAACAACTTCTCTTGCTGTGGCGAGACATCAAATTTTGTCATGGCGCCATGGACACGCCCTTTAACAAAAACTGAAGATCTCCACAATTTAACATTGCACAGGCCTTTAGATTAGACTGACCACAAAAAATAAAACATGTCACTTCCTGTTGCCAGCAGGTGGCGCTATGACTATAATTGAATATGGGCATGTGGATATGTTAAGGGCAGAAGTCTTATCTAACATGTGAAGTTTGGGGCAGATTGGACATTGCATGTCTGAGTTACAGCAACTTCCTTTTTCATGGCGAAACATCGAAATTTGTCAGGCCGCCATGGACACGCCCTTTAACGAAATCTCAAGATCTTCCCAATTTAACTTCGCAAAGGCCTTTAGATTTAACTGACCAAGTTTGATGTTGATCTGAATAAATCTCTAGGAGGAGTTTGTTAAAAAGTACAACCCCTGAAAATGCCAAAAACAACACCAATTTTGCAGAGAACATTCTAAATAACTGACTTCCTGTTTGGATTCGGATTTCGTACCAAGAGACTTTTTCGTAGATATTGGTGTGTTACATGTGTGTACCGATTTTTGTACATGTACGTGAAACATAGCTTGAGGCGCACTCCATTGAAAGTGTATATGCATTCAGTTGAAAGTGTATAGGTGGCGCTATTGAGCCATTTTGCCACACCCAATGGAATATTGGCCTTCAGATCTGTTCAGGCCAGGACCCTTATCACACATGTGAAGTTTGGGTAAGATCGGACATTTTATGCCTGAGTTATAACATCTTTTATTCCCATGGCGACACATCAAACTTCGTCACGGCGCCATGGACACGCCTTTTAACGAAAACTCAAGATCTTCACAACTAAACATCACACAGGTCTTTAGATTAGACGGACCACAAAAATAACATTGATGTCATAAAATTTCTAGGAGTAGTTTGTCGCAGTGTAAAATATTTCACTTCCTGTTGCCAATAGGTGGCGCTATGACTATAACTGAATATTGGCATGTAGATCTGTCCAGGTCAAAAATCTTATCCAACATGTGAAGTTTGGGGCAGATTGGACATTGTATGTCTGAGTTACAGCAACTTCCTTTTTCATGGCGAAACATCGAAACTTGTCAGGCCACCATGGACACGCCCTTTAACGAAACCTCAAGTCCTTCGCAATTTAACATCGCAAATGGCTTTAGATTAGGCATACCAACTTTGGTGTTGATCTGAATTAATCTCTAGGAGGAGTTCGTTAAAATACGACGCATGGAAATGACAAAAATGACACAAAATTTGCTCATAAAATTTAAAATAACCGACTTCCTGTTGGGTTTCGGATTTTGCTCCAAGAGACTTTTTTGTAGGTATTGGAGAGATACATGTGTATACCAATTTTCATACATGTACGTGAAACGTAGCTCGAGGCGCACACCGTTGAACGTGTATAGGTGGCGCTGTCGAGCCATTTTGCCACACCCACTTCTGAAACCCATATCAGACGTAAATTTTCGCCAGTTTTGAGGTGTGTGCAAAGTTTCATGACTTTTCAAGCATGTTTAGGCTCTCAAAAATGCGATTCATCTTAGAGAAGAAGAATAATAATAATAATAATAATAATAATAATTAAAGCTGCAAGCAGCGATGAACGGGCCCTCGCACCCGGGCTCACCGGCAGCGAGTGGCTTTAGTAAATAGGCGAACGGTGAGAAATATGCATTTAAACTCATAAATATAAGTGGAATATATCAATGTTTATTCCATATATGTGCCAATCTTTCTGTTGCCAGCAGGTGGCGCTATCATTATAATGGAATATTGGCCTTCAGATGTGTTCAGGCCAGGACTCTTATCGAACATGCGGAGTCTGGGGAAGATTGAACATTTTATGCCTGAGTTACAACAACTTCTCTTGCTGTGGCGAGACATCAAATTTTGTCATGGCGCCATGGACACGCCCTTTAACAAAAACTGAAGATCTCCACAATGTAACATTGCACAGGCCTTTAGATTAGACTGACCACAAAAAATACATTAATGTCAAAAGATTTCTAGGAGTAGTTTGTCGCAGCGTAAAACATGTCAATTTCCTGTTGCCAGCAGGTGGCGCTATGACTATAATTGAATATGGGCATGTGGATATGTTAAGGGCAGAAGTCTTATCTAACATGTGAAGTTTGGGGCAGATTGGACATTGCATGTCTGAGTTACAGCAACTTCCTTTTTCATGGCGAAACATCGAAATTTGTCAGGCCGCCATGGACACGCCCTTTAACGAAATCTCAAGATCTTCCCAATTTAACTTCGCAAAGGCCTTTAGATTTAACTGACCAAGTTTGATGTTGATCTGAATAAATCTCTAGGAGGAGTTTGTTAAAAAGTACAACCCCTGAAAATGCCAAAAACAACACCAATTTTGCAGAGAACATTCTAAATAACTGACTTCCTGTTTGGATTCGGATTTCGTACCAAGAGACTTTTTCGTAGATATTGGTGTGTTACATGTGTGTACCGATTTTTGTACATGTACGTGAAACATAGCTTGAGGCGCACTCCATTGAAAGTGTATATGCATTCAGTTGAAAGTGTATAGGTGGCGCTATTGAGCCATTTTGCCACACCCAATGGAATATTGGCCTTCAGATCTGTTCAGGCCAGGACCCTTATCACACATGTGAAGTTTGGGTAAGATCGGACATTTTATGCCTGAGTTATAACATCTTTTATTCCCATGGCGACACATCAAACTTCGTCACGGCGCCATGGACACGCCTTTTAACGAAAACTCAAGATCTTCACAACTAAACATCACACAGGTCTTTAGATTAGACGGACCACAAAAATAACATTGATGTCATAAAATTTCTAGGAGTAGTTTGTCGCAGTGTAAAATATTTCACTTCCTGTTGCCAATAGGTGGCGCTATGACTATAACTGAATATTGGCATGTAGATCTGTCCAGGTCAAAAATCTTATCCAACATGTGAAGTTTGGGGCAGATTGGACATTGTATGTCTGAGTTACAGCAACTTCCTTTTTCATGGCGAAACATCGAAACTTGTCAGGCCACCATGGACACGCCCTTTAACGAAACCTCAAGTCCTTCGCAATTTAACATCGCAAATGGCTTTAGATTAGGCATACCAACTTTGGTGTTGATCTGAATTAATCTCTAGGAGGAGTTCGTTAAAATACGACGCATGGAAATGACAAAAATGACACAAAATTTGCTCATAAAATTTAAAATAACCGACTTCCTGTTGGGTTTCGGATTTTGCTCCAAGAGACTTTTTTGTAGGTATTGGAGAGATACATGTGTATACCAATTTTCATACATGTACGTGAAACGTAGCTCGAGGCGCACACCGTTGAACGTGTATAGGTGGCGCTGTCGAGCCATTTTGCCACACCCACTTCTGAAACCCATATCAGACGTAAATTTTCGCCAGTTTTGAGGTGTGTGCAAAGTTTCATGACTTTTCAAGCATGTTTAGGCTCTCAAAAATGCGATTCATCTTAGAGAAGAAGAATAATAATAATAATAATAATAATAATAATTAAAGCTGCAAGCAGCGATGAACGGGCCCTCGCACCCGGGCTCACCGGCAGCGAGTGGCTTTAGTAAATAGGCGAACGGTGAGAAATATGCATTTAAACTCATAAATATAAGTGGAATATATCAATGTTTATTCCATATATGTGCCAATCTTTCTGTTGCCAGCAGGTGGCGCTATCATTATAATGGAATATTGGCCTTCAGATGTGTTCAGGCCAGGACTCTTATCGAACATGCGGAGTCTGGGGAAGATTGAACATTTTATGCCTGAGTTACAACAACTTCTCTTGCTGTGGCGAGACATCAAATTTTGTCATGGCGCCATGGACACGCCCTTTAACAAAAACTGAAGATCTCCACAATGTAACATTGCACAGGCCTTTAGATTAGACTGACCACAAAAAATACATTAATGTCAAAAGATTTCTAGGAGTAGTTTGTCGCAGCGTAAAACATGTCAATTTCCTGTTGCCAGCAGGTGGCGCTATGACTATAATTGAATATGGGCATGTGGATATGTTAAGGGCAGAAGTCTTATCTAACATGTGAAGTTTGGGGCAGATTGGACATTGCATGTCTGAGTTACAGCAACTTCCTTTTTCATGGCGAAACATCGAAATTTGTCAGGCCGCCATGGACACGCCCTTTAACGAAATCTCAAGATCTTCCCAATTTAACTTCGCAAAGGCCTTTAGATTTAACTGACCAAGTTTGATGTTGATCTGAATAAATCTCTAGGAGGAGTTTGTTAAAAAGTACAACCCCTGAAAATGCCAAAAACAACACCAATTTTGCAGAGAACATTCTAAATAACTGACTTCCTGTTTGGATTCGGATTTCGTACCAAGAGACTTTTTCGTAGATATTGGTGTGTTACATGTGTGTACCGATTTTTGTACATGTACGTGAAACATAGCTTGAGGCGCACTCCATTGAAAGTGTATATGCATTCAGTTGAAAGTGTATAGGTGGCGCTATTGAGCCATTTTGCCACACCCAATGGAATATTGGCCTTCAGATCTGTTCAGGCCAGGACCCTTATCACACATGTGAAGTTTGGGTAAGATCGGACATTTTATGCCTGAGTTATAACATCTTTTATTCCCATGGCGACACATCAAACTTCGTCACGGCGCCATGGACACGCCTTTTAACGAAAACTCAAGATCTTCACAACTAAACATCACACAGGTCTTTAGATTAGACGGACCACAAAAATAACATTGATGTCATAAAATTTCTAGGAGTAGTTTGTCGCAGTGTAAAATATTTCACTTCCTGTTGTCAATAGGTGGCACTATGACTATAACTGAATATTGGCATGTAGATCTGTCCAGGTCAAAAATCTTATCCAACATGTGAAGTTTGGGGCAGATTGGACATTGTATGTCTGAGTTACAGCAACTTCCTTTTTCATGGCGAAACATCGAAACTTGTCAGGCCACCATGGACACGCCCTTTAACTAAACCACAAGTCCTTCGCAATTTAACATCGCAAATGGCTTTAGATTACACTGACCAAGTTTGGTGTTCATCTGAATAAATCTCTAGGAGGAGTTCGTTAAAGTACAACCCCTGAAAATGGCAAAAACAACGCCAATTTTGCAGGGAAATTTCAAAATAACCGACTTCCTGTTGGGATTAGGATTTCATACCAAGAGACTTTTTTGTAGGTACTGGTGTGTTACATGTGTGTACCGATTTTTGTACATGTACTTGAAACGGAGCTCGAGGCGCGCTATGTTGAAAGTGTATAGGTGGCGCTATCGAGCCATTTTGCCACACCCGATGGAATATTGGCCTACAGATGTGTTCAGGCCAGGACTCTTATCACACATGTGAAGTTTGGGGAAGATCGGACATTTTATGCCTGAGTTATAACATATTTTATTCCCTTGGCGAGACATCGAACTTCGTCATGGCGCCATGGACACGCCTTTTAACGAAAACTCAAGATCTTCACAATTTAACATCGCACAGGCCTTTAGATTAGACTGACCACAAAAAAGACATTGATGTCATAAAATTTCTAGGAGTAGTTAGTCGCAGTGTAAAATATGTCACTTCCTGTTGCCTATAGGTGGCGCTATGACTATAACTGAATATGGGCATGTCAATCTGTTCAGGTCAGGAGTCTTATTAAACATGTGAAGTTTTGGACACATTGGACATTGTATGTCTGAGTTATAGCAACTTCATTTTTCATGGCGAATCATCGAAATTCGCCAGGCCGCCACGGACACGCCCTTTAACGAAAACTCAAAATCTTCGCAATTTAACATCGCAAAGGCCTTTAGATTAGGCATACCAACTTTGGTGTTGATCTGAATTAATCTCTAGGAGGAGTTTGTTAAAATACGACGCATGGAAATGACAAAAATGACACAAAATTTGCTCATAAAATTAAAAATAACCGACTTCCTGTTGGGTTTCGGATTTTGCTCCAAGAGACTTTTTTGTAGGTATTGGAGAGATACATGTGTATACCAATTTTCATACATGTACGTGAAACGTAGCTCGAGGCGCACACCGTTGAACGTGTATAGGTGGCGCTGTCGAGCCATTTTGCCACACCCACTTCTGAAACCCATATCAGACGTAAATTTTTGCCAGTTCTGAGGTGTGTGCAAAGTTTCATGACTTTTCGAGCATGTTTAGGCTCTCAAAAATGCGATTCATCTTAGAGAAGAATAATAATAATAATAATAATAATAATAATAATAAACGGAGCAATTCCAAGAGGGTCCTCACACTATCGGTGCTCGGGCCCTAATAAACGGAGCAATTCCAAGAGGGTCCTCACACCATCGGTGCTCGGGCCCTAATAATAATAATAATAATAAACGGAGCAATTCCAAGAGGGTCCTCACACCATCGGTGCTCGGGCCCTAATAATAATAATAATAATAATAATAATAAACGGAGCAATTCCAAGAGGGTCCTCACACCATCGGTGCTCGGGCCCTAATAATAATAATAATAATAATAAACGGAGCAATTCCAAGAGGGTTCTCACACCATCGGTGCTCGGGCCCTAATAATTAAAGCTGCAAGCAACGATGAACGGGCCCTCGCACCCGGGCTCACCGGTAGCGAGTGGCTTTAGTAAATAGGTGAACGGTGAGAAATATGCATTTAAACTCATAAATATATGTAGAATATATCAATGTTTATTCCATATATGTTCCAATCTTCCTGTTGCCAGCAGGTGGCGCTATCATTGTAATGGAATATTGGCCTTCAGATGTGTTCAGGGCTGCACTCTTATCGAACATGTGAAGTTAGGGGAAGATCAAACATTTTATGCCTGAGTTACAACAACTTCTCTTGCTGTGGCGAGACATCAAATTTTGTCATTTTTGCCATGGACACGCTCTTTAACAAAAACTCAAGATTGCCACAATTTAACATTACACAGGCCTTTAGATTAGACTGACCACAAAAATACATTAATGTCAAAAAATCTCTAGGAGTAGTTTATCTCAGCGTAAAATATGTCACTTCCTGTTGCCAGCAGGTGGCGCTATGACTATAATTGAATATGGGCATGTAGATCTGTTAAGGGCAGAAGTCTTATCTAACATGCAAAGTTTGGGGCAGATTGGACATTGTATGTCTGAGTTACAGCAACTTCCTTTTTCATGGCGAAACATCGAAATTTGTCAGGCCGCCATGGACACTCCCTTTAACGAAATCTCAAGATCTTCCCAATTTAACATCGCAAAGGCCTTTAGATTTAACTGACCAAGTTTGATGCTGATCTGAAAAAATCTCTAGGAGGAGTTCGTTAAAGTACAACCCCTGAAAATGCCAAAAACAACACCAATTTTGCAGAGAACATTCTAAATAACTGACTTCCTGTTTGGATTCGGATTTCGTACCAAGAGACTTTTTCGTAGATATTGGTGTGTTACATGTGTGTACTGATTTTTGTACATGTACGTGAAACATAGCTTGAGGCGCACTCCATTGAAAGTGTATATGCACTCAGTTGAAAGTGTATAGGTGGCGCTATCGAGCCATTTTGCCACACCCAATGGAATATTGGCCTTCAGATCTGTTCAGGCCAGGACCCTTATCACACATGTGAAGTTTGGGCAAGATCGGACATTTTATGCCTGAGTTATAACATCTTCTATTCCCATGGCGACACATCAAACTTCGTCACGGCACCATGGACACGCCTTTTAACGAAAACTCAAGATCTTCACAACTAAACATCACACAGGTCTTTAGATTAGACTGACCACAAAAATAACATTGATGTCATAAAATTTCTAGGAGTAGTTTGTCGCAGTGTAAAATATTTCATTTCCTGTTGCCAATAGGTGGCGCTATGACTATAACTGAATATTGGCATGGAATATTGGCATTGGCATCGAAACATCGAAATTTGTCAGGCCACCATGGACACGCCCTTTAACGAAACCTCAAGTCCATCGCAATTTAACATCGCAAATGGCTTTAGATTACACTGACCAAGTTTGGTGTTCATCTGAATAAATCTCTAGGAGGAGTTCGTTAAAGTACAACCCCTGAAAATGGCAAAACAACACCAATTTTGCAGGGAAAATTCAAAATAACCGACTTCCTGTTGGGATTAGGATTTCGTACCAAGAGACTTTTTTGTAGGTATTGGTGTGTTACATGTGTGTACCAATTTTTGTACATGTACGTGAAACATAGCTCGAGGTGCACTCTGTTGAAAGTGTATAGGTGGCGCTATCGAGCCATTTTGCCACACCCGATGGAATATTGGCCTTCAGATCTGTTCAGGCCAGGACTTTTATCACACATGTGAAGTTTGGGGAAGATCGGACATTTTATGCCTGAGTTATAACATCTTTTATTCTCATGGCGAGACTTTGAATTTTGTCACGGCGCAATGGACACGCCCCTTAACGAAAACTCAAGATCTTCACAATTTAACATTGCACAGGCCTTTAGATTATACTGACCATAAAAAAGACATTGATGTCAAAAAATTTCTAGGAGTAGTCTGTCGAAGTGTAAAATATGTCACTTCCTGTTGCCTATAGGTGGCGCTATGACTATAACTGAATATGGGCATGTAAATATGTTCAGGTCTGGAGTCTTATTAAACATGTGAAGTTTTGGGCACATTGGACATTGTATGTCTGAGTTATAGCAACTTCATTTTTCATGGCGAATCATCGAAATTCGCCAGGCCGCCACGGACACACCCTTTAACGAAAACTCAAAATCTTCGCAATTTAACATCGCAAAGGCCTTTAGATTAGGCATACCAAATTTGGTGTTGATCTGAATAAGTTTCTAGGAGGAGTTCGTTAAAATACAACTCATGGAAATGGCAAAAATGACACAAAATTTGCTCATAATATAAAAAATAACCGACTTCCTGTTGGGTTTAGAATTTTGCTCTAAGAGACTTTTTTGTAGGTATTGGAGAGTTACATGTGTGTACTGATTTTCATACATGTACATGAAACATAGCTCGAGGCGCACACCGTTGAACATGTATAGGTGGCGCTGTCGAGCCATTTTGCCACACCCACTTCTGAAACCCATATCAGATGTACATTTTCGCCGGTTCTGAGGTCTGTGCAAAGTTTCATGACTTTTTGAGTATGCTTAGAATAATAATAATAATAATAATAATAAACGGAGCAATTCCAAGAGGGTCCTCACACCATCGGTGCTCGGGCCCTAATAATAATAATAATAAACGGAGCAATTCCAAGAGGGTCCTCGCACCATCGGTGCTCGGGCCCTAATTAGATGATTTAGGGTTCGATACATTTGCAGATGAGGATTTGTCTAAAGACACATTCATTATACAATTGAAGTCACCGGCCAGAAAACCTGAGCCTTTACAATAATAATTAAACAATAAAATCATCCCAGATATGAAGTTGGGAGGGTCGAAATTTGGTGCATAAACATTAAGAATTGTAATATGATGTTCAAAAATTTAGCTTGCAATCATAATAAATCTCCCTTCAGGATCTGATTCTTTATGTTCTAAGATAAAAGGTAGATTCTTATTTATAAAAATGCCAACACCTCTTTTGTTCTGTGAGTAGAAGTAAACTTGACCTACCCAGTCTCTCCAAAGCTTCACATGTTCAGTATCAGATAGTTTTGTTTCCTGAAGCAGTACTATGTCGAGTTTATGTTTTTTCAAATGAGTTAGAATTGTTTTCCTTTTTATTACATGGCCAATTCCTTGGATATTCCAAGTGACGAGTTTAAGTGAACCAACCATGAACAACACAACAAAATATAAGTATATGATAAGAAAACAAGGGAAGAGAAAATAAAAGAGATTATTTTGCAAAATAAGACGGCAGTGAGTTGACCTGATTGAACAAACACATGAAATATATAGGAAACTGTATATAGGGAGCATATATATATATATATATATATATATATATATATATATATATATATATATAGTTGTGTTCAAAATTATTCAACCCCCTTGACTTGCAAGACAATTTGCTGTGGAGGATAACATTTTATGAAATCAATTTAACAAAGGCATCAGTAAAGTATTAGAGAAAGTTTGTTAATACACTTTTGAGTGATTCTGAGAATGGAACATTGATGAATCATGATAAAATTCGAATTGGCTCTAAACATTCATGTTCAAAATTCTTCAACCCCCTTTGTGCAGAATCTTTTATTCTTTAAAATTACCTATAAACGCTGTCTGTAAGTGTTTAGAAGCTTCTGTCACCTCTCTACTTCAGTTTTGGCCCATTCCACACCTGAAAAAGCTTTCAGATCACTGATAATCTTTGGTTTTCACATTGTCACTGCTTTCTTCAAATTCAACCAGATATTTGAAATGAGAATTAAGCCTGGAGACTGAACAGGTCACTCAAGTACATTCTTTGACTGATCCCTGAACCAAGCAGTAGTAGATTTGGATGTGTACTTTGGTATGACTGGCCTGCAGGAAAGTCCATTGATCATCAGCTTCAGTTTTTGCACCAAAGGCATCACAATTCTTGTCAAAATGGCCTGACACTTTAAAGAATCCATGATGTCCTTCATACAGTCATGATTTCCACTTCCTTCTACAGTAAAGAAACCCCATAACAGGACTGATCCACCTCCAAGTTTGAGGATGGAGATGGTGTTCTTCTGCTTATGAGCTTTGCCTTTTTTTTTGCAGCAGACATACCGCTGATCCATGGGTCCAAAAAGTTCCAGTTTGGTCACATCACTCCATAAAACATTCCTCCAGAGCTCCACAGGTCCACACAAATTAATTTTATTAAGTTAAAGTTGGCTTTTTGTTCTTCTTGATCAAGAGTGGTATTTATCAAGATGTCTCAACATGGAGGCCATACTTGTCTAGTGTTTTTCTTACACACTGCATTGAAATTGTTTTCCTCCTTTCATTGGGTCATCTTGCAAGTCTTTGGCTGTACATTGCATGTTTTTCTCAGTTGCTCTGATTAAACATTTTATGATACTGTGCGTCTTCTTCCACAACCTCAAAGATTTTCTGGTAAAACACACTTTAAGCTAAGGAATAAGGCTGAGAGCTGTGTCTCTAGGAACTTTAAATGTCTTGGAAATCTTCATATAGCCTTAGCCTTTCTAAAGTACTACGATATTTATTCTCTTTAGCTTTTGTGAGATCTCTGTTGACATTTTTGCTACTCAAATTCAATACATGCATGGGCCAAACTGTATGTGTAACAGCTCAAGCTAATTCTGTTTTTAATAGAGTTTCTAAAGGCTCAATTGTGTTTTGAGACGGTTTTATTCCCCACAATGCAAATAAGTGATTTAAAAACAGCAATGTTGAATAGGGGTTGAATAATTATGACATAGCAGTATTATTAATAAATCTTATAACTCAAATATATTAAATTATATATTGACAATATCACTTTTAATATGCAAGCGAACTGTCATAGATGCAAGTTTTATTATATCCTGGATCTTCAGAAAAGCTTGTATTTGTAAAGTACTGCAGTCTCTAGGGGGTTGAATAATTTTGAACACAACTGTATATATAGGGAGCTGTATTTAAAGTTATTCAAGCCTCGTGTATATAAACTGTAACAATTTAAAGCAAGTAACAGTAAGTTAATTAAAATAAAAACAATAATAAAATAAGTAAATAAATAAATTAAAATGATGTTGTAAATAAGGTCAGCTCCAATACAGTTGTGTGGAACTGTAAAAAGTAATGGCAGTAGGGACTCATCGGAGGTCAAGTCTGTATTCCTCCATTGCAAACAAGAACAAATGAAAGGGCACCTCAATTAAGAGTTTCCAAGAAAGGGGCAGCTCACTCAGGGCTGTCGAAGAGTCGAATCTGCCCATTATGAATACAATGGTGCTGTGCTGGATAAGCAAAGCCACGGAACATATTGCGGTGGGCCATCGATTTCCCAACAGAGTTTAACTCACAACATTTGTGCAAAACCACCGCCGACAGGTAAGAATAAAACTATAATTTGGAGCCATTGTAGAGGACACTTCTCGGAGGGTTGTTCACAACTGGGCTAGTGGCATGGTGTCTGGTCCTGGGTCTCCACTAGTGGTCTCACTTCCCCATAGGCACCTCACCGCAGGCACTACAATTCCCACAAAGCCTTGTCCCTTCATCACAGTAATTGCAATCCTGTTAATTGCACTCAGGTGTCTTCACTTGATAGTCATTACCCTGCCTATATTAACCAGTCTGTTTCTGTTTGTTTTCATGGAGTCCTTACTTTCCATCACCCAGTTTCCTCGCGTTCCTAGTTTCTAGTTCCTTTCCTTGTTTGTTTGTTTTGGATGGATTTTTGGTTTTGACCCTCTGCTTGTTGGATTTTGAATTTGGATTACCCATTAAACTCACACTGCGTTTGGATCTCTCGTCTCCTGTGTTTCCCTGGGTTCCCGATCATAACAGAAGGACTCCATCATGTCGAGATCCAGCGGTGTGGGACTTCATTCCCGTTCCACAGCCACTATGGTGGAGCGGAGGGCAAAATTCATCAAATTAACCACCCTCTGCCAAGAGGGGAATGAAGTGGGTGGTATGGCACAAGTGTTCTGGACCCTGGCGGATGGTATGGGATATAATGATGCGACCCTTAAAGACATTTTCAACACTGGTCTGGATGACCTGGTGTCAAGAAAGGAAATGGATCAGTTGGACGCTTTTGATTTCTGGGAATTTGTTTTCTACCTACAACATCGGCCTCCGTGGGATACCCCAGCCACACCTGTCTCTTCCAGTGGGATGGCCGACTCTAGACCGGGGTCTACAGACAGGAGGACCGCCAGCACCACTGCACATTATGGCCACCAGCCCAGCGCCACAGCACAAGGTGGCCACCGGCCCAGCGCCACTGCACAAGATGGCCGCCGGCCCAGCGTCACGGCGCAAGATGGTCGTCAGCCCAGCCCGAGTCAGGTTCCCGTTGACCCTCCAGAGTCAGGTCAAGACACTGTTGACCCTCCAGAGTCAGGTCTAGTCACCGTTGACACTCATGAGTTAAGCACTACCACAGTTAGACCTCAGGAGTTAAGTCAAGTCACCGTTGTTCTTCATGGGCAAAGTCAAGTCACCGGTGTTCTTCATGGGCAAAGTCAAGTCCCCAGTGTTCTTCATGGGCAAAGTACAGTCACCAGTGTTCTTCATGGGCAAAGGCAAGTCACCAGTTTTCTTCATGTGCAAAGGCAAGTCACCAGTGTTCTTCATGGGCGAAGTCAAGTCACCAGTGTTCTTCATGGGCAAAGTCAAGTCACCAGTGTTCTTCGTGGGCAAAGTCAAGTCACCAGTGTTCTTCATGGGGAAAGTCAAGTCACCAGTGTTCTTCATGGGCAAAGTCAAGTCACCGACTATCTACATGGGCAAAGGCAAGTCACCAATGATCTTCATGAGCAGAGTCAAGTCACCAATGATCTTCATGAGCAGAGTCAAGTCACCATTGATCTTCCTGAATCCAGTCTAAACACCACGGAACTACCAGAGTCTCTTCACATCTCGGCTGAACTACCAGAGCCTCTCCATGTCTCGGCTGAACTACCAGAGCCTCTCCATGTCTCTGCTGAACTATCAGAGTCTCTTCACGTCTCGGCTGAACTACCAGAGCATCTCCTCGTCTCTGCGGAACTTCCAGAGCCTCGTCACGTCTCAGCCGAACTCTCTGAGCACTCGACTGATCCTGTCGTGGCCACGGAGGCCACCCTTAACTTGTTCATGTTCTCTGTTTCAGACTTGCCCTCCTGTGTCATCGACCGCACAGATGTGGTGGTCTTCTGCGCCGCCCGGGTGGGCTTCTGTCTTGACCGCACGGCTGTGGTGGTCTTCTGCGCCGCCCTGGTAGGTTTCTGTCTCGACCGCATGGCTGTGGTGGTCTTCTGCGCTGCCCTGGTGGGCTTCTGTCTCGACCGCATGGATGTGGTGGTCTTCTGCGCCGCCCTGGTGGGCTTCTGTCTCGACCGCACGGTTGTGGTGGTCTTCTGCACCGCCCTGGTGGGCTTCTGTCTCGACCGCACGGTTGTGGTGGTCTTCTGCACCGCCCTCATGGGCTTCGGTCTCGACTGCATGGCTCTAATTCCACCTTGCTCCACCCTGGATTCCTGCCCTGTCGATTCGGTCCAGGGCCACTGAACTTTCTTATCTCTCCTGGACTTTTTTTTTTTTTTGTTGTCTCTCTGTTTCCCTCTATGGACCTGGCCCTCCGTCCCTCCCCCTGTTCCTCCGCCGGTCCACCTCCCCCCTGGTCTCCTTGTTGTTGTTTTGTTTTTGTTTCTTGGCACTTCCTGTCTCTGTTACCCTCTATTACCTGTCCCTCCCCCTGGTCCTCCGCCGGTCCACCTCCCTCCTGGTCTCCTTGTTTTTCTTCTTCTTTTTTTTTGCACTTCTTGTCTCTGTTTCCCTATATTACCTGGCCCTCCGTCCCTAACCCTGGTCCTCCGCCGATCCACCTCCCTCCTGGTCTCTGTGTTCCTTGGTCTGTTCTTGTGTTCGGGTGGAGCATCTGGTAGCTGCTCCATGGAGGAGGGGGTAATATCACGGTGTCTGGTCTCTGTTTCCCTGGGTCTCCACTAGTGGTCTCACTTTCCCATAGGCACCTCATCGTAGGCACTACAATTCCCACAAAGCCTTGTCCCTTCATCACAGTAATTGCACTCCTGTTAATTGCACTCAGGTGTCTTCACCTGATAGTCATTACCCTGCCTATATTAACCGGTCGGTCTGTTTCTGTTTGTTTTCATGGAGTCCTTACTTTCCGTCACCCAGTTTCCTCACGTTCCTATTCCTGTTCCTTTCCCTGTTTGTTTGTTTGTTTGTTTTTGATGGATTTTTGGTTTTGACCCTCTGCTTGTTGGATTCTGAATTTGGATTACCCATTAAACTCACACTGCGTTTGGATCTCTCGTCTCCTGTGTTTCCCTGGGTTCCCGATCGTAACAGCTAGGAGCCAAAATTCGACAAGCGCGTTCATTCTCCAGAGGGGGAAAGCCAGCAGATAGGTCGACTAAAGTGGGGATGGAAGCTTGAAGAAAGTCTGTTAAATCTTCATTATTTCAATATAAAAATATGTTTGATTATAATGTACTGGACTGTTTTAGTGCCTAAAACACAACTCAATTAATTAACTCAATTAATTTCTATTCTATTAATTGTAAATTAGATCAAGGAATACTGGGTTCATATGACCATATTTTCTAGTATAAGTGAACTGTGCTCACATTTATTTGTGCATTAAATTACAAATAAAAAATACATATCTTGTGCCTTATATGGTAATCTCGAATTGCAGAATATATTTTAGTACATGCATTTGAGAGACGTTCTTGTGTGCTGAGTACATGCAGTTTGCAGTTTTAATCACTTTTTTGGTGATTTCATGACAGCTGACAACAGAACGAGGTATGTAACCTATGCTCAAAGTTTTTTATGCGGGTTATTTATGATGATGTGATACAGAGCGTGCGCTGTGAGTAAAGTAAAATTGCTGATGGTAGGGGAGTGTGTTTTACTGACAAATAGTCTAACAATATCTCATCAGACCACAGTTCACAGTTGTTCTTCACAGTTGGCTGCTGTAGCTTTTCCGCTTTGACCGCTTTGCGCATCTGAAAATTCTCCCGTTTGATGTGGTCATAGCCGAAAGAGATACAGCAGTTCCACATCTAAATAAATGCATTTCTTGCATTTTTTCTCTGAAAAACTTCAGTTTTGAGTGAGGTGGCCACCCTGTTAATACATTTGGCTGCTTTTAGCCTTACCCTGGAGTTGGTTCATCCTTCGCCTATGATCTCAGTTCATGCAATCTCACAAATCTCTGTTTTAACACAATAAATATATGCATAATTGATATTTCAAAATGTCTACAATTCGTGTGTTATAATGAGAGGAAACGTGAGCATGCACATTTCAGCACAGCATTGCTCAACGCTGCAAACAGCCGTTATAGCCTAAATTGAAACTCTGCATACACTTGCGCCTGCTAATCGTTTATATTTTATATTAGTTCATGTTGCTTTTGTGCAATAGATGAATAAAAATGTATTTGTTTTAGATATTTTATGTTTAGATATTTCTATTTTACTGGAGTCCCGTGAATCATTTTACTCTTCCGAATCCTGCACACACACACACGAGTCTCCTCACTCGCCTATCAAGTCTTGTCCCACGCGCTGCACTCTGTTGCATCGGGTCTCGCGGGAGAAGGTCTCTAATCCACTGAATGCATTTGAGCTGTCAGTGCATGTGCTACATCCTTTTTACAATATCTAGATTATAATACACTGCATTCTGTCAGCAATGTAGTGCGGCAGTAATGTAGGCTTGTAACTGAAATAATCTAACAAACACGTTACTTAGTACTGTTACTGCCCAACCCTGTGTGTGTGTATATATATATATATATATATATATATATATATATATATATATCTCAACAAGTCACTGTTAATAAGGGATTCATTGAGCTTGAACCAAATAACTGAAACACTGTCATTGCTCAGAGATGAAAAACTGGGTTGTTGTTTATTTTTTGTTTTCGAAATACAGGTAAAACAGGCAATGTGGTGTTTAAAAAGCAGGTATCTTAATGAACTGCTTGTTATAAAAATGTAGAAAAAAAAAAAAAATTGCGAAAAACTGCACTTTGTGTGATATTGATTTATTATTTGAAATTATATATATATATATATATATTATTTTATTTTTCCTTCTTCCCCATATCTTTCCTTTTGTGATCATTCTAAATGCATTTGAACAGACTGAATCAAGCAGTGAAGAACACACTCTAAATGCGCTCTCACACTGGACTAATCTACTAGACTTCACAGCACTCTGAAGGAGTGTTTGTTTTTTATTTCAGATTTTTATCTCAGATCATTGTCTAAAACTGTCAATTCGACTCCTTGTTACAAGTACAGTAGAACCATCACTTCTAACTCAAAAGACTGCTTTGTAAGTTATTTTTTCTTGATTTATCTCATATCCAAAACCTTAGAACAACTTCATGATGTAACAGAAACTGTGGACTCTCTCTTTTCTGAAAATGGAGCACAGCTGGAGAAAACAAAACTGGAGTTATTTCGTATTGCTTGGCGGGAAAGTAACCTATCCTACAGAAAAGCATTAAAAACTGCTAGATCTGATTATTTTTCATCTCTTTTTAAAAGAAAACAAACATAACCCCAGGTATTTATTCAATACAGTGGCTAAATTAACAAAAAAGAGAGCAGTAACAGATGCTTCTGGTTTCCTGACGTATGTCAACACTGTCCATGACTGATATCTGTGCAGAATTTGAATGATTCTCAGTACATCTTGCAGCAACCTTGTCATTGTGCAGCAAATTCAAATGCTTCTCACTGGATCTTGCAGCACTGTTGCATACGTGCTGTAAAAGTGTTGCGAAATCAACTTTGGCTCCCGAGTAAAGCTCGGACAAGTTTCTTTGCATCGTGGTCCGAGCTGAGAAATGGTCCGTGCCTCACAGCTGAAACTTAAGGGGTAGTCACACTGTTTACTTTTCGTTCCATTGACTTCCATTCATACGCATGTGAATATGTCAGACCGCAAACACAAGCTCATGAGAAAAATTTTACATTTTGCTGCATTCCAAAGTTCAAGTTTGGTGAACTCTGTGATTCGCATCACGTGAAGACATGTGACCAGTAGAAAATCGATACATCACTGCGTGAGCTCTCTGTACAGAAATTTAAAAGTAAAGTTTTTTCTTTTTAGCCGAAGCGCAGCATAGCATCTTTAAAAGATTATAAAAATCTAATAAAAATACCTGCATGGTTCGTAGTGTCAATGTAAAAACAGCAACAGATGGTACATTTGAATGCAGACACATCTTATTTATATATATATATATATATATATATATATATATATATTTTTTTTTTTTTTTTTTTTTGGCAATGTGCTTCTACTGTGACTTTTGCGACGATGTGAAAGCACCTTACATTATATCTTCTATTATATAAGACTCTTTATAAAACTCAATATAATACAAGCACATCGGAATGTGATAACTGAGGGGAAACCATGGTACCTGATCCTTCTCATGCCCATATTAGCAGTGGAACCCGAAAAAGTCTAGTGTGACCGCCCCTTTAGCGCAGTTTAGGTGTGTTTTTGTTTCGTTCACCGTTTGCTTGTTTCTCAATGGAAGCAGTAATGAGCTGAACAACGCTGTGGTTGTGCCAGTGCGACCTGTCACAAAAATGGTTTCTGTGGCTCAGTGGTAGAGAATTGCGTTAGCAGCACAAAAGGTTGTGGGTTCAATTCCCAGGGAATACACATACTGGTAAAAAAAATTTATAGCTTCAGTGCAGTAAGTATCTCTGGATAAAAGTGTCTTCTAAATGCATAAATGAAAATATAAATAAATGTAAATATTTGTCACACCGGCAGAAAAAAATATCACAGTCTGGAGCCCTGAAAAACTCTAAATAGCTTTCCTGTTACAACAAACCAAAATAAAAATCTGCCTGAAGCTTTATAACAGTCAGAATTATTAATTAAGAATAAACACAAACCTGTTTGTTCTTCAGTATCTTCAGTGTGTTTGATTCTGCAGGGTTTTGGATCTCCCATCTTCTCTCTGTCCTCTTTAATAAACTCAGCTTTTCCTGATGATTTGACGGTCATCTTCACTTATAAACTGATGACGATATTCCAGCATTTATTGCTGAACTGCAGTGGGAAGAGCTTCACTGAATATGTGGTTGTTGTGGGAGGAGCTTCAAAGAACATGGATTTCTGTTTAGAAAAGCATATTTGCCAAAATAAACAATAAATCACAGAAGCATTAAGGGTTATTAATCATTATATTAATATACTGAACCACTGCCTTACATCACCACTTTAGAGAATGACGGGACCATCGTACTTAATGCGACTATTCTCAATTACTTTACCTCAATTGACCAAACAGTTTTTTACTAGGGGTGTAAATCAGATGGTTCATCATGATACAATACGATATCATACAATCTAAATTTTTCTTAACTCACAAATGCAACAACAAATGTTATCACAGAACCAGCAGACCGTGAGACAAGTTCTTTCCACTCAGACTGTACTGAGCTCATACCAGTATCACCACACACACACACACACACACATACTGTTTTTTGTGGTTTAGCAGCACTTTCATGGCCAAACTAGTTGGATGGTGGTTTAAGGGAACACCCCTTTCCCGGGGTCCTACAGAGATGATAAAACTATTAAACATTTTGTTTTACTCTGCAGAACACAAATAATACTTTAGATTTCTTTACACACAATAGAATGGATAATATAACAATACGATATTTTGGTGGTACACAAG
Organism: Carassius carassius; assembly: GCF_963082965.1. Taxonomy (NCBI): domain Eukaryota; kingdom Metazoa; phylum Chordata; class Actinopteri; order Cypriniformes; family Cyprinidae; genus Carassius; species Carassius carassius. The sequence continues at coordinate 23,746,452 of NC_081780.1, read as the reverse complement.
GACTGTCACGCCCCTCCTATAATGTTCCCGCCTATTAAATGATTGGGATTTATAGGGTCCGATTAATTTATGAGGACACTCGTTTTACAATACACAAAACATGTCCGTTCTCTGGAGTACAGGGACCAATGTGTTTAACAGATACATGACCCCATACACAACACACAGACTTGTCACTATGCTGCAAACCAAGACTGAGGTGGTTAAAGAGTACAGTATCTTTAACACAATACACAACTGCACATCATCCAAAATTATAGGGACAAATGTGATTTACTGAAACCTGATGGTACAAAACACACAGACATGTCACTTTGCTGCATTACTGACACTGAGGTGGTTAAAGAGTACCAGATCTTAAACACAATACACAACATTACAGAGACCAAAGTGTTTTAGAAGTACTTTAATGATGACTTAAAAAAAACTTGAAATCCACCAATTAATAAAATGGGTAATCTTTCTATAAAAAAAGGAGTCACACAAAATGGCAATAGTTCACGGTGTTACACCAAATTCTGTGACCCAAGTAGGCGCTGTTGTCCCTGTTTGGCTTGAACTCGATCACACAGCAGAACTGGGTACACAAACAGTGTACAAGTGCACATTAAATGAGCGCGTCTATACAGTCTGTATTCAATTCAATGTGCAACCCCTCTATTGTATAGCCTATCCAGGAAAGAAACTTGGTCTAATATGAACAGTACAGCTGTTACATTAAATGATTTCGATTTATTTATTCATTTTCTAATACTTTTAAATGGATAAAAATCAACTTTTTATTTTTTAATCAAAAATATCCTCTGCTTATGTTTTAAGTGTTATGTAAGCTGATGTAGATACTCTTGAATGTTTCTGAATATGTTTGTTCAAATTCTTAACCGCTTCTTAAATAAATAAAAATTAAAGTGACTGTATGGAATGTTTGTTTAGAAATGCTCTTTATTCAACAGACTTGTTAAAGTAGTTTCATTAGAATGAACCCAATTCTGTCATTTGCAGAGTAGCCTATTTTTGTATTTTGTATGCAAACAATGTTCATGAAGCCAATGTCACAAAATGTGCATTTTGTATGCAAACAATGTTCATGAAGCCAATGTCACAAAATGTGCATTTTGTATACAAACAATGTTCATGAAGCCAATGTCACAAAATGTGCATTTTGTATACAAACAATGTTCATGCAGCCAATGTCACAAAAACAGGCTACTATTGTTTTTATAGGGGGCATCAGAATATGTGACCCCATTGTTATGTACAGTACAGTATTTCCCGACAGGTAAATTCCTGACACAACAATCAAACCATTAAAGGTAAACTTATCTGTCCTTCCATCTGTCCTAGCTGTGATACACAGAGGTGCCGCCAGAAATTCTGGGACATATGGAAAACAACATTTCTGGGCCCCCTACAATTTTTACAGATAAAATTTAACCCAATAAACATGCCCTGTATACTTTAAAAAAGATACTTAGCACATTGCATAGTTAAAATGTCTAAAGAGGAGTACAAAGCCTACAAAACAAGAAAAAAATATAGAAATATGTACTTGTTTACATAAAAGGGAGAACATTCATTATCTAAATTGTAATTGCAAGCACAACAGAACATAATGTACAGTACATATATTGACATATACTTTACATGAACAAGCTTTAGCTTGGTCAAACTGCTCAATCAGGAAACATCAGCTAAAACTAACCCATAATTAAATCAGTCCAGGAATAAAACTAGCTAGGCCAAAAGGGCTCAAAATCAAGACACACCAGGAGTAATGCCAGGCCTAAACCAGTCCAGGACTAAACAAGTACTGAACCAGACATCAACTGTTTGTTATCCAGGTCTAACAAAGTTATGTTCAACATCACTTTATAATGGCCCAGCTGTCACGATCATTGGCTGGAGTGCCCATGAACTTCAGTAGAGGGCACTCCACTCAGGACCATTCCACCCATCAACCACCAAATGTCACCATATCATCACTTGGACACTAGCACCTCTCATACTGTTGCACCACACCCGAACTACATCTCCCATGAGTCAACTGCATCACAATCACCTTGCCACACCTGCACCTCATTCATCAGCCAATTTCCTTGCCACACCTGCACCTCATTTACACACACATATAAGCACCACAATCACTCTCACTCACTGTGTAGTCTTGTTTAGCCTGTCTGACATTTCTGAGTGTTTTTCTTTGTGTTTGTTCTCCCCGTGTTTGATCTTGGATTGTTTAATCAACTCTGCTGTCTGTCCCAATCTCTGCTTGTTTCTGGTTATCCCTGACACACCTGATGCCATTCCTGATCTCTGCCTGTCTGACCATTCTGTTTAATAAATGCTGCAATTGCATCCAAATGTCTCTGACTCTCCCTCTGTAACACCAGCGGCGTGCCTTTCTGCTGGCAAAATCATATATAAAATCATCAAAGTTCAGCTTTCTTGCCAGTTTGCTTTCAATGGATAGTATGGCAAGGTGACAAAGTTTATCCTGCAACATAGCAGGATAGATAATTCTTTATCAGTTTCAGCTTACTGAATGCTCTCTCGCCACCAGCAACGGTCACAGGAAGTGTGTAAAATATACACAAAACTATGCAGACCTGCCCAAGAAAGTGGCCCTATATACAGAGTTGAGGTGTCTGACTTCATCTTCAAATTCACAAGTCAGATCAGTGTTCTTTTTGAAATTAATGGCTGGCATACAGAATGGATTTGATCATCAAGTAACTGACCCATTTTTTACAACTACAGAAAACTCAGCTGTTGCGGCAAACCTGGTACTTACGTCATTGATTATGTGGTCCATCATGGGAAGAAACACAGTGTTTCTGAATATGGTGTCTGCACTGTGCTTCCTTGCTCCCTCTACCTCTGTCTCATCGTGAAACTGTTTTCTTTTCCTCTGGTGGCTGAATCCTGACCTGAACAGAGGGTTAATGCTCATCTGTTGGGCAACAAGTGATGCTTCAGAAAAGAAACTCTCCCATTCATCCCTCAGATGTTGCATCTCCTCTTGCAAAGCTCTGATATTTTCTGCCTCTGTCTCAAGAGTTAATTTCCCTGACTGGAGAATAATTTTCCTTATGTCAATGGCTTGCAGAACTTTGACCAGATTTTTCCAGACATGTTTGCCCCAATATCATAGCCTTGGCCCCTGCAGTCATTCAGATCTATCCCATGACTGTCAAGCACATTTACAATCATGTCTGCAATCTCACTTCCTGTTTTTTTTTGTGAAAATCTTTAAACTCCAAAAACCTTTCAACAACCTCCCATTTCTTGTTTTCTTGATAAAAACCTACATATCGTAAGTAGGGTTGCCAACCGTTCCGTATAATACGGAATCGTCCCGTATTTAAGACATCAAAGCAGTGTTCCGTATTAAACCAATACGGAACGAGTTTGTCCCGTATTGGCTACATGTAGATTGGAGAGGCTTTTAAAATGTGCAATTTGTAATTTCTGTGCAACTCAAGGTATATACAGTTACTGAATTAAATTATAATGAACACACAAGTAAATTAGATGTGTATGTGTGCTGAGCGCGCAGTCTGTGCACGGCATGCTCACGTGAGAGTGAGAGCTCTCTGTCATTGGTTGTTGCTACGTTACCTGAATCATCAAGGCTGGCTGCGAAGTGACAGTGGCGGGATATTTAACTTCAAAGTGAGTAACGATGGCAACTCTTACTAGTCCTTTTGAAAACCTTGTAAAAGGAAAAAACGTTTGCAGAAATATAAAACAGAATGGGAGACTGAGAACGCATGGCTTAGCAAAGTCCGGGGAAATATCTATCAAGCAAACTGTAAACTATGCAGGAGAGATTTTTCCATAAGCCATGGCGGTGTTTGCGACGTCAAACAACACGCGTCCACAGATACCCATAAACGGAACGATCGACAGCAAAGGGCCCAGGGAGCAATTTCAAGTTTCTTCATGTCACCTGCATCTTCACCAGAGGCTGATATGGTAAGCTACTGTTTTAAATGTCAAAAAGTATCCCAAATCTCTCAGATAATTATGTATAGACATCATACATCTCTTGTGCTCAACTAGGCTTAATTTATTTGATCCAAAATACAGCAAAAACCGTAATATTGTAAAATATTTTTACAATTTGAAGTTTTTTATTTGAATAGATGTTTATTCTGTTTGAAGATCTTTTCACATAATCCTTCAGAAATCATTCTAATATTCTGATTTGCTGCACAAGACACATTCATTAGCCTATTATTATTATCATCAAATGTTGAAAACAGTTGTGTACAATTTGTTTAAGGATTATTTGATTAATATTAAGTTCAAAAGAACAGTATTTATTAGAAATAGAAAGCTTTTTTAAAAGTAAAATAATAAATTGAATGAATGTATGCCATGTACATTAAGTACTTTCAATATTATTGGTAAGGTGATGGGCTTACACATACTGTTGCTGTATGACTGAAATCATGACAGTTGTTCACTTTTACGATATTAACTGTGATCTTGATCCTCATCTTTGCATTTTTTATGTTTAGGTTACTGCAGCTGAGTTGGCCCATGTTTACCACACTGTAAAGCACAATATGAGCTACGTCAGTGCTGACTGCGCTAACAAATTACTGCATTGGACAGTCAGTGATTCAAACATAGTGAAGAAGATGTCCTGTGGACGTACAAAAGCTGAGACCATTGTCAAAAACATTCTTGCCCCTAAGTCAGTTTCTGAAGTGGTTAATATTTTGAAGGGCTCAAAACCTATCCCATTTTCCATACAAACAGATGCATCTAACAAGGGCAATCAAAAAATGTTTCCTCTGTCTATTCAGTATTTCACTCCTGAGAGTGGAGTAACACAAAAAATGATTGATTTTGTGGAGAATCCTAATGAGTCTGCTGATGGTATTGTCGCATGTATAGAGAACAGTCTTGAACAACTGTCCCTTACTCTGGATCAAGTGTCTGCATTTAGTGCAGACAATACAAATGTGAATTATGGTGTTCACAACTCAGTTTACACAAAGTTGAAGAAGAAAAACAGCTACCTCCTAACAGGCAACTGTCATGCCCACATTGTCCACAATACAGTAAAACATGCACTGGATGAGTTTTCAGTGGATGTAGAGAACATTGTTCTCAAAATCTATGCATTCTTCTCAAGCTCTGCAAAAAGAAGAGAAAAACTTAAAGAATTTTGTGAGTTTTGTGATGTTGAGTTCCGTGAGTTTTTGCGTCATGTTGTGACCAGATGGCTATCCCTGAACCCTGCGATCACTCGCCTAATGCAAAACTGGACTGCTCTTAAGTCGTACTTAATTAGCCTTGGAGATGACTGTCCAAGACACCTGAGGATTTTGCTGAACCTCAACATGGATGCAGAAGAGCTGCAAGAGGAAGGAGATGTTGTTGAGGTTTATCTTCTCTTTTGCAATAATATTCTCTCACTCTTTGAAGAGGTGGTGAAGAATCTTGAAAAAGATGCCACAACATCTGTTGATTTGTATGCCATCATGAAGTCTTTCATGGAGAAGTTGATTCAGAGAAGAGATGATGAGTTCTATGGATATTTGACAAAACTGAAGCTCCAGTGTCTTCCCCCATCTGATGCAAACACTGCCAAAAAAGGAGTTCAAAGCCTTCCTCAGCACTGCCATCAGGTATATCAAAAAGTGGTTTGACTTCACTGAGGACAACTGGCTTTTTCACCTGCAGCCTTTGTCTCTCCAGTCTGAGAAAATTGACTTTGGTGATATGGAGAAGGTTGCAGTGAAACTAAACCTTGTTCAGAAGCTGCAAATCAACATGGATGCACTTTACGATGAATGTGTCACTGCCAACTCCATTTTGGTGAAGCTGAGAGAACAAGACCAGTGGCAGCATTCAGACACAGCTAAAAAGTGGACGACAGTGCTTCAAGCAGCAGATCTTCCAAACATACTGGCTTTAGTCTCATTTGTCCTTAGCATTCCATCATCCACAGGCTATGTGGAGAGGATATTCTCCATAATGAAAAACAAGTGGTGTGACTCAAGAAACAGATGCTCTGTTGAACTCATGAAATGCGAGCTGCTTATCACCATGAACTTCAACAAACCATGTTATGAATTTTACAAAACTGTACTTCATGACAAACAAATCCTTGCTGCTGTGAGAAGTGAGAAAAAGTACTCATGGAAAAAAAAATGAGTAGGTTTTGAGAACAAAAAAAGAAGAAAAATACCAAAATCATACCTTTTTTGCACTTTAATCAGTTGAATTCTTGCACATTTGTTTGTACCATTCATAACAATATAAACCATGAAATTATGGTTCTATACATTTACTGTAACTTTTCTACATACATGTCTAAATTTAATCAGTTGCTGTGTTTATAAAAAAGTTGAGCTTATCAAAGCCAATTACATGCACATTAACTTTATAAAAATCTATTGTCATGTTAAAAATGACAATTAAAAATAAACATGCACTTAAAGGAATAATCTGCTCCTCAATTTTTTTGTGTACAAGTGGTATTGCTCAGGCATTTTAATATTACATTTTAAGTCTGATTAGATGTAAATTGTACATAAATTGCTTAAGCTAATATTTTAACTCAATTTAAAAAAATACTTTTTATACACAGTTAAGTAGCCTATGTGTATAAAAAGTCTCTTTTTTTAATGGTTAAAATATGAGCTTAAGAAATTTATCTGCAATTTAAATACTGAAATTTAAATTCTGATACTGAAATTACACAAACTATGTGATAAATTACTCATATTTTGAGTGTCCCTTATAATGTCCCTTATTTTCCTACAAAGAACCAAGATCGTCCCTTATTTTCCTTTGCTGAAGTTGGCAACCCTAATCGTAAGAGTAATACATTTTGCTCTGTATGTGAAATATCAAGAGAAGCATTGCAAATGACTGAATAATAGACTGAGAATAGACTGACTTTCCTTAAGAAAACTACTTAACACTCGTTTTCCTCATGACTCAATAAATTTGTTCTGAATATCTGAGCTTAAACAGTGTGTCAATCTTGTTCCTGTTTTTTTGTCTCTTACTTTTTGTAGATGTTCGTTGAGTAGTGGGTCATAATGGGACAGGAGCTCAAGGGTGCCCAAGAAGTTGCCATTATGAATGTCCCTCAAGTCCCTCATGAATGTCCCTTTGTTTTACCCCTAAAGGGTAAATATCTAGATGCCAAGAACAAGGTTACATCTAGTATCCTCTTCAGAATAGCTCTATTTTTGTCTATTTCTGTTTGCTTCTTCAGCTTGCTGTATATTCCCCCAGGGACAGCTGCCATTACAGACTGTTGTAAGGTTTTCCATTTTAAGTGACATTCCCTGTGTGCTTTGCTGCTTTCGTGGTTAGGGAATTTATCACACATTTGACGCCATGTTATGTCTTTGATTTTATAACCATGTTGACTGTGTTAGTGTGCTCATACAAGGTTTCTTTAGCTCATGACCAAATAATAAGCAAGGAATACAAAATAGTGCATTTTTGCTTTGGCTGTAAATGTCCCAGTCTCTCTTAATCTTTTCCCTGCAATTTACTGACTTTGTGTACTTGAGGTATTCGGGGAAGGCTTTACCTTTTGAATCATGTGGCATGTCTTGTTCTTTATCTTTAGAAGAAGCTATTTTTTCCACAATTCTTTCTCTGCCTGCATTGCTAATTTTTGCTGGCCACAAACCAGGATCATTTGACACAACAGTCTCTTCTTCATCTTCCTCTGAGTCTGCTCTCATGGCTTCCTCTGTTCTCTTCTTTTACACTTAGGGCTCCCTCTGTGCTCTCATATTCCACTATTCTCACCGCTTCCTCAACTTCCACACTCTTTCCAGGCAAAAATCTTTGTCTCTCTCTTGTTTCTGTGGGGTTAGGATTGCAAAATCATTTTTGTCCCCCAGTCAACAAGTTACAGCTTAGAATTTATATTTTCTTAACTGCATTGTTGAATAATATTATATGAAACATATAACTATACAACACAAGAAAAAAATTCTACAATCCAAAACTTAATTAGTTTTTTACTACCTCGTTTTTGACCATGTTCACCTTACCTGACACTGAGAGGACTGGGTCATTAGTAGCAGGACGAGGTGTAGACAATAAAGCTGACTCTGCATCTGTATAAGTCAAACACACACGCGCGCGTAATAACCAAAATATTTGTATTGGCCTATTTAGTTTTCTTAATATAAAATATTAAAATATCTATTTTTGTAAACTCCTTATAGCCAATGGTTACTACAGACACATGTTTTATAAAATTTTATATAATTTTTTCTGGGGCATTTTGTTCATATTAAGAACGTCAAGTTTGACAGCATTGATCGTAGCAGCAGCACTGTCATTTCACAGAACACACGACACACACAGCAAACTGATTTTGTAATTTTTGAAGCGTGTAGATTACTTTTTGTTTTGTTAAGTTATCATCATGTGGCGAACACAGTAGATAAGACGTGTTTAGAGGCTTCGAATTTTCGTGAAGTTTCGCGCTCAGGCTCACCTTGTTCGGCTGAGACGGGGGACGTGGGGCAAGGAGGACATAGGTGTGCAGCAGCCGCTAAATCTGTGTCTACGAGACATGATAACCCGGAGACAGCTCAGCAGAGATGTATTGTTGGATGTAAATCATAATTCAGTAATTATTTTACTACACTGTAAATGATTTCTGTTGTTTACACAGTATTACACTGTTTATCTCAACAGTTTCTTGCTGTATAAGCTGTGTACAGTGTGTTACTGTAGATTTTGATGTTTTCACAGTATTATATTGTATTATCAACAGTTGAGTACTGTGTACACGGTTGACAGTATGTTACTGTAGATTTACAATGCATTCTGGGAAATTATCAGTTACTGTAAATCTAAATACAGCAGTGCAAATTGACCACGAAAAACACCACACAGAATTTCGCAGGTAAAAATGCTATTCCTATATATAAATATCAGGACTGGGTGTCATGCATTAACACTCTTAATTTCTGTCAGTGGGGGGGGGGGGGGGTTGCATGAGAGCAGCATTTGAAAGAGTTTTTCAGAAACGTCTTCTCTGCGATCTGGAAACGTGCTTTATCTGGTGAGTAATACATATTAATATTTTCATGCATACAGACATTCTAGCTAACGTTAATTCTAGCTAATATATTTATTGTTAGTTTAGAATAGCTGACCGCAATTTCGATATTCAAGGTTTATAGTCAACATTTTACTAGTGTATAACCTGTGTACAGTTTTCAATGTAGTCTGCGACATGCTACTGTGGTCTTAAAGACAGTAATACTAAATGACCGCGAAAAACAACCACAAACTGCCATTTTGTGAAGAACTCTTCCAGTTCTCTGAGGAACTTTGAGGGCGCCTTCGCCTCGCGACGCTGTCTGTAAAGTTCGCCGTAAATATCTTGTAAGTGATAAAGCTGTATTATTTCTTTTAATGCAATCCAAAATGTCAGTAATAGCGTTAATCTTAGTTTAGAAGAACTGCTATTTAGAAGAATACTTGTTTAGTAATTGTGATTTTATAAACCTATATCCTACATGTAGCCTCTTACGGTCAGAATTAACTAATAATTCGTTATTTAACGATTTTATGTCGGTGGAAGTGCTGGTGCGTTCATTGTTTTATCGGGTTGGAGATTGAAAATCGTTCAGTGTATCCTGAAATTGGATAACGTTACCCATGGTTAGGATTCGGATACGAATACTTGTTATAAAATTTACATTTTGATTCCTCTAATCAATTCATTGCGCGCTCATTTTCTTGTAAATCAGATTTGTTTTTACACGTCTGTGAGGACGTGATTGGCGATCTGCCAGCACCTTCCGCGTTCAGTGTGATAATAAATTAATTGATTTTATACAACAGTCCGACAAACGAGATGTTAGTATTAAGTGAGTTATACGTTAAATGATTTATGTTTTTGCTCAGCTTAGCAAAAAAAAAAAAAAAAAATTCTGTTTTTCTTAAAAATACGACAATCGCTTAAAATAGCCTGACATTTTTAAGGTCATTCAAAAAAGAGAAGATCATTCAAAACTACTTTTAGTCTACTTTTATTTGGAGCTTAAACTTAGGCTTTGAAAATTTGCATTGAACATTAGTTGGCCACCATTTCGACTATTTTAACTGTCTTTTCTGTTCTCTTTTGTCCACAGGTGTGATCTGAGCAATTTAAGAAGACCTATCCATCTTGACGATTGGTGAATTGTAATTCAAATCTATTTATCTTACTACTATACCTTGGACCAAAACTGGCTCACTGAGGACATTTGTTATCTCCATCTTTAGAAATGGGTTTCTCTTGCAAACCGTGTGGTTTCTCTGCTATGGGGTGAGAATTGTTGCTTTATTCCAAATAAATAGATTATGATCCACAAATAAATGTAACAAGATTCACAAAAATATATCAAATTCACAAATAAATGTACAGAGTTTCACAAAAAAATATAAAACTCACAAATAAATAAAATGAGATTTGCAAATAAAAATATATATATTTACAAATGTGTTTAATGTCACAAACACAACTCTACCTGGTATTTATTTGTGAACCGCTGTCTGTGCATTTGTAAATCCCTGCACGCATTTGTGGATCGGTTCCTGTGCATTTGTGGATTTGAAACACTTCTAGCGTCGACGTGCAGATAAATCCACAAATAAGTGGACTCCACCCACCGTTTACTCAAGCCAATCAAATAACGGCCACATTGAGCTGACCAATCGTAGCACGTTATCGCTTCAACCAATCACGTTTTGGCTTACAGCCAGGGGAACTGCGGGAATAGACACCGAACTTGAGACCAACAACAGACAGTCAGGGCATTTCTCAATACCAAGTTCGCAGAGTCTGGACTTCCGTCCTTCCGAGTTTGGACATGCCAAGTTGGACTCAGAAGAACGAACTCTCGAGGACGGGAGGACGCGAGTCCAGTCATTCTACAAATGGAACGGCAGCGTACTTGATAGCTTCACTCAGCATGCATGTTTTACTTGAATTAACTTCTTTTTTATTTTCAATATATTAAATATATTAGTATTAAAAAACTAATATTTACCTACTCTGATTATTTTCACTTTATATTTATAATGAAATTGAATATAATATTAAACGACTGTCTCTTTTTTATTTTAAAAACTATTAAACATTAATATGTGGTTCAGGTAACATTAATACTGTGATTATATTTACGTCGTTCAAAATAAATAAAATATGTGGAAACAACTGCCTCTTTTCATTAAGAACAATCTAGCAATAAACCCACTCAGCTACAATTTAAATAATACGGTTGAAAAGTGTAAATCAATTGTAAATAAGTGTAAATCAAAATGGAACAGCTTAGGATTGCCATTGCAATTGCTATTTATCAAGATGCTGAAGGGGTCTCTCTAGCATTGTACGTTTTTCTAATTATTCTTTCTTCATAAACTGCCCATATACTTATGTGGACTTAGTTAGGTATATCCAAATGAAAAGTCATAATAAAAATTTATTATAATGTATCATATAGGCACCCTATCAACAGACTACAAAGTACTATCTCACAAAAAGTTATGTAAACTATTGCAGGGATGTAATGAGACAACATTAGATTTTTCAGTATACCAAATAAACTGACAAGTACAATAGGTTTGACAGTTGATAACATTTAAATTAACTAGCTTACACTTCACACACCTTTTATTTGTCTTTGTGGTGCTCAAATAAGTTTATAGTTTATCATCTTTATATAGCTAGGTGCACATCATATTACTGCATTAACACAAACAGGACAATTTAATATCTATAATAATCATATAGGCTACAACTTTTAGACTCTGGGATGAATGTTGTGCTAGAGCTTATCAATAAATGAATGAAACCGAAATAGAGTATAAAGAAATACTTCACGAAAAGAGCAAATGTTAGAGGGAGATTTAATTATGGCAGATTTTAGTAAATTTTAGACAAAATCCTTAAAACAACTGAGTATATAGCTTATATTAAATCCAAAAATATAATAAATACAATGCAACGACAGTACATATAGTAACAACTTTTTAAAAGCAATACATATAACAAATACATAATACAACAAAAGTAAAAAAATTCTTAATATATTATCTATATATTTTAACAGGAACAAAGTCCCACTCGCAGGTATTCACAGATCAATGACCAGGTACCAATCCTGGTCAAGTTTTTTTCTGGAGAGGATTTAAAGCCAGCTTTCAGGCTCTCCAGGAACAGCATCAACATGCTGGTACAGATGCTGCCCCGTCAAAAAGCCCATGGATGGAGCCGTGAAATTGAAGTACTTGTTACGGTTTATTGGCTTGCCTGTTGAGCATCCTACAGGGTCACATCAGATGACTTCAGCATGCCACTTTCAACAGTTTGTAGGACTGTTCACAATGTTGTGGAGGAGATGATGACCATCCTCCACAAAATTATTCATTTTCCAAAAGCAGAGAAAATGGATGAGGTGGGGGGCCTTGCTGGCCATGAGGCATTCCGCTGTGCTGCTGGTGCCACATCAGGATTGTTCCTCCTGCAATGCCACAAAAAAGATGCTACATAAATAGAAAGATCTTCCCTTCCATCATTCTACAGGGCACCTGTGATGCTAAAGGCATATTTATAGATGTGTATATTGGCAATCCAGGCTCTGTACAGGATGCCCTTGTGCTGCGCAGATCACCAATGTACCAGCAGGCTTTGTATTCACCAGCTGGATACTATCTTTTGGGAGATGGGGGATACCCTTGCTTGCAGCATCCTATTGCAATCATGACCCCATACCGCCAGCCTGTCGCAAGTAAGAACACTTTTTTTATGTCAGACAGACAGACACACACACACACACGATAAACCAAATTTTTACTGTTATGAATTTGCAATACACTACACATTTTCTACACGATTTTTGATTAACAGGCCAAGTTGAAGCCCGATACAACAGGCATTATGCACAAGCACGGAACATCATCGAGCGCACTTTTGGGATGTTAAAAACTCACTGGCGTGCAATTTTCTTGCGGGCCCTAGAGATCAGGCCACTGTTCGCCCCAAAGGTGATTGGTGCCTGTTGTATCCTCCACAACATCTGTGTGATGGGAGGTGATCTCTTGGAGGAGGAGGAAAGCCAAGGACAAGAAGACCGCGAGGATGGTGAGAATGCAGCAGTGGGTGAGAGGGACCTATCAGGGAACCATCTCCGAGGACGTCTGGCTGCTCAGCTTTCTTCTCCCGTGGAACTGCCTGGGTGTCTAACTGAACAGTACTACATCTAGACAGTAAACCTTTCCAGATGTTGTCATGTTCATTAAAAGAGCAACATAAACAGTTGAAATAGCTATGACATTGATTAGAAAGATAGGTATGAATAAATGTGCAAGTAGATGGGTATAGATACATTTATACGTTTTCTTAATGTTGGTATGTTCTTCTTGAGATTTAACTGCATGATTGTAAATAATTGTATACCACTATAGACATTGGATATTACATTATTTTATATTATTTGTGTTTTTGTTGTAAATATAAAGAATACACTGTTGCTATAACAATGATTTGCCAGGGTTGAAATTGAAACATTCATTTTTATTTTTTTTATTCAAATAATCTATATAAAATCATTTATCATTAAATACAACATTAATTTAGAATTTATTAAGTTTTTCAAAAAGAGACATATGTCTCTGCTCTGGCTGTTGCTGCCCTCTCTCTCTCCTCTTCTCTCGCCAATGCTTCTCTCTCCCTCTCCTCTTCCCTCTCTGCCTGTTCTTTTAGAAACTAAAGAAGAGCCTGGCTGTCCCGTCGCCTCTTTCTTGACTGCTGGCTACTCCTGGCTTCCACAGAAGGGGCTGAACCTGGTGTGCTGACTGAGCCACCTGTAGTGGCAGTGGGTTTGATGCAACAACTACGGGCATAGTAACTGAGTGCTGCCCCTGGAGTGCAGCATCCATTGCAGTGTACCACTGCCAGGTTGCAGCAGTCACACTACCGGCCTCTACCCCTTTTCCTGTGGGTGGGTCCCTAAGCTCCTGAAATAAAGCAAAATGCTGTCATGTTCTCACCTCACGTTGTTCCACACTTTTAGACATTTTTTATTTTTGCTCTACACAGAGGAAGATATTCTTAAGAATTTTTGTAACCTAACAGTTTGAGGCACCAAAAAATTACACATGTCAGTGGTGCCCCAGAACTCTTAGGTTACAAATATTCTTCCTTTGTGTAAAGCAAAAAAAAAAAAAAAAGAATAAATAAATAGTGTATACAGGTGTGAAACAACTTAAAATTGTAGGTGAATGGCAGAATGTTCATTTTGGGGTGAACTATTCTTTTTACAGTCTCAAGAGTAAACAATGTAAACGGAGTAAACTACATTTTACAAAATAAAATGTAAGGGCCAATGCATCTATGTTAGGTTTCAAATATGACCGGAAAGTCTTTACACACATCTTGGTAAGCCTCTTTCAGTAACAGAAAGTAGAGAAACAGGCAGATTACCTTGTATTTATCTTTTAGGTTATTCAATTTTTTCTTTGCCTGTTTGGCAGTTATGGCCAAACCAGAAGTGGAACAAAATGCCTATAGGCAAAACAAAACCATAAAGATTTACATGATTCCACTTCAATAACGTATTCATTTTTATGGATGAAGACTGTCCAAATCTAGCTCCAAACCTTCAGACATGCAGGGAATTATACAAGCACTCAAAATGAATACTCACTCCCATCAACTTTTGGAGGAATTGCGCCTCCCGGTGAAAAGCCTTTCGTTGGCCGCCCGCCACTCTATCAAGGCCCGAGTTTCCTCAGCAGTCCCTTGATAAAAAATAATGCTTAATTTAAGTTGATGAAAAATAATACAATTATAAAAGAATTTGTAAAAAATTTTTAAATAAAGACAAGCAAACTATTTGGTTAAAATGACAAGAGCACTCTAAAATAAGGTTTGCATTTGATATAAGTATCGTTAGGCAAACGTTAGTTAGGAAACTTTTCCCTCATGCAAATCAATTGCCCATTAGATATACCCAAAGCAAAATATATCAAATGTTTATCCACTACAGAATCAACACAGGCAGCCCCATATTTTACAAAATGTTACAGGGCCTAGCTACTTTTTAGGAGGACTTGCCGAGGGTTAGGCTACTTTTCAACTCGTAACGAAATAGTCTGAGCAAATTTTCAAAATTCGACGGTAGCTTTGAAGTTTAAACAACATTCTGGCATCAAAACTCTTAGAACTACGTTACATTTTGTGATAAAACAACAATAGTATTTCGAAATGTATAACTTACAGTTGTGAGTTTTCTCCTCCGCCATTGATGCTAACCTGGTTCGAGCTGAATTCTGGGTTATGGCCCGTATCAAGTCCGCACAAGTCACCTCTCCATGCATCCTCGGTAAAAGGAGCGGAGCAAGAACACATCCGGGGATTTGAACTGGACTTGGCTAGATGTGAACTTTGAAAAGGGAAACAGTACTTGGGCAGCGACTGATGACATTTCACAAGTCCACAAGTAACGTTACAGACAAGTACGCACAACATGGCCGATCAGGCAAGACGCCCCCCCCCCTGGATTTAAGCCAAAACGTGATTGGTTGAAGCGATAACGTGCTACGATTGGTCAGCTCAATGTGGCCGTTATTTGATTGGCTTGAGTAAACGGTGGGTGGAGTCCACTTATTTGTGGATTTATCTGCACGTCGACGCTAGAAGTGTTTCAAATCCACAAATGCACAGGAACCGATCCACAAATGCGTGCAGTGATTTACAAATGCACAGACAGCGGTTCACAAATAAATACCAGGTAGAGTTGTGTTTGTGACATTAAACACATTTGTAAATATATATATTTTTATTTGCAAATCTCATTTTATTTATTTGTGAGTTTTATATTTTTTTGTGAAACTCTGTACATTTATTTGTGAATTTGATATATTTTTGTGAATCTTGTTACATTTATTTGTGGATCATAATCTATTTATTTGGAATAAAGCAACAATTCTCACCCCATACTCTGCGGAGACTATTACTGTGTTTGTCAGGCATGTCAAGGAACACAGGAATCTTGCCAACTTTAGATTTTCTTGTGGGCTTGTCACATGCACTTATAGCTTTAGGACTCAAGTAGGGGTAACTGCAGCCTGGAGCAATGGGTGTGGCAAAAGGTGGGCGTGTCAAAATGTTTCTCATTGGTGGAAAGAAAGGTAGGGGGCGTGGCAAAAGGTTTAGCGAAAACTGGCTGTTCCGCCCAAAGGTGAGCCATACTCTTAATCGCTATTGGACTATAGATTAATAGAAAGGATAAATTAAACACATAATCCTATAAAACCAATTGAAATTCATCCAATGTAAAAACAGCGTTAATGATGTATAGAATATTATTTTAAATTACTTTCGAAAGTACCTTGAAAAATGGCTTACTGACGTAATCACCACCACACGTTTAGGTCTTAGTTTATCAATAATCAAAAACAGATTACAATTATTTTTGAGAATACAAACGTCTCTTAACACAGTTAGTCGCACTTGCTGTTCTTAAGTTAAATTCATTTAAAGTCAGCTGTATTTGTTAACATTAGTGAACTAACAAGAACAAACAACGTACCTTAACTAACCAAGTTTAATAAATACTGTATCAAATGTATTGCTCATAGTTAATGTTAGTTAATACATCAGTCAACAAATGAAACTTTATTGTAAAGTGTTACACTAGAAAACTAGGTTTTGCCTGATAGAGAAAAATAAATATGACAAAACCATTAAATTATCAAATTTAAAAATTAGCCAGAAGAGTTAAGTAACCTTGTTTTAAGTGCCATTAACCAATTAAGCAAACAGACACAGCTTTATCCACTAAAACATTTATTTAGCTTTCTGTGTCAGTCACCAATTCAAGTAAAAGGATAGATAGATAGATAGATAGATAGATAGATAGATAGATAGATAGATAGATAGATAGATAAACCACTTATTCATTAATTCATTCTGTAGTAGCAGTCCATAGAACAGAATCCAGCAAACTCTTTGTCTGAATAGAAAGCTGTGAAGATGCCCTTCTTTCCAAGACCACAGTATCTACAGCCATCACACATCTGCTGAGCTCCAGCTCCACACTGTATGTCTTCCTCACATCTGAACTGACAGACTTCCAGTCAACCATACCTACACAAGAGAAAAAAACTAATGTTGAGAGATTCAAAAAAGAAGTAACCAATAACTAGAATAAAATATCCAATAAAAAAAGAAGCGCAAGTGTCTGAGAGAGCAAGTCTGCAGCGAGACCCTTCTCCATTATATTATAATACAACTGTACTGCTGACTCTTCACTGAGTACCAGAAGTACATATGCTTCCTGTGCATGGTTTCTAAAAGAATGGAATCAGAAAAAAGTTGACACTGGCACTCATCTATACCACAGGTTATACTAATATTTACATTTACATTTATTCATTTAGCAGACGCTTTTATTCAAATCGACTTACAAATGAGGACAAAGTGGAAGCAATGAAAAACAACAAAAAGAGCAATGATATATAAGAGCTATATATAAGTCTCAGTTAGCTTAACACAGTACACGTACCAAGGGTTTTTAAATAATATAATAAATAAAAAGAAAACAGATAGAATAGAAAAAGAATAGAGCAAGCTATTTGGTTAATGTGCATCTACCACTCCAACATGATGGATTAACTTCAAAAGAGTGAATGTCCTTCGAGTGCACTTTGGGCGATGGTACAGTCAAGGCATGAGGATCTAATACAAGAGGCTAATCATTCAGAGTAAAGTTACTGACAGTGCTTGTCTCCATCTTCTAATGTTGACAATGTGCCTCTGAAGGAAAGTCAGTGTCTTTCTCAGGTGTGGTGGATATGTAATGTTGAAAACAGAATACATCCAGAAGGCTGTTATGAAGGCTTCATCAAGGCTGGTGCACTGACACACATCTATTCCATCTTCTGTCACCACACTGAGCCCTCCTCCTATGATTGCCGTTTTACAGTCAGTATCCATCAGGTGAATGGTAGGAAAGGTATAGCCGGGTCCCCCTTTCATAAAATAAATAAATAAATAAAAAGAATAACAACAACAACAATAATAATAATAATGAGAAAAAAAAAAGAAAACACTTTTCAGATTCATCAGATTCTGTTGCATCCTCTTTGGCTCAGACGGTGTAGCTACATAAACTGCAGAAACAACCAGAAGCTAATGTATAAGGTTCACAATACGATGCATTTCATGTTCTTGTATAGACTGATAAATCTTACATTGTTTTCTAGAACTATTGCTTTAAATTTGTAACAGATGGGCTAAAAAGGTACAGAAGAATAAAATATTACCTGAAAAAATTTGAAACAAGATATTTTACATTCGATGAGTTTTTTTTTTTTTTACTATACTCACTCCAGCAGGTGTCCTGAAGTATGTGTATTTTTTTTGAGTACATCCTCCTCAGAGATTTCTTCCGTGCTTTCTCAGCGTCTCCAGGAGCATGTTCCTGTCGTGTGGTCTTTGACCGTCGAGGGGTCTGGATGTGTTTTCTGATACTCACTTTGTAGCAAATTCACATGTGCCTCAACAGACACTGAATCCTCCCTAACACAAGCTTCCTTCATCAGATCAACAGAAACAGATCATGCTTAGACCGTGACAGATATGAAAAACATCTAAATACTTACTGAACAAGGTGTTTTAGATATAAAAAATAATAAAAACATTGAACTGCATAAACAATAAGATGATGGTCAGGCAGTGAAGAAGTGGAGTACATACAAAAAGGATTTAAATATCCGAGGTACATTATCTTCCTTACATTAACCTGCACTAAGTGAAAATGTAAAATTGATTAACAGTGCAAAAATAAATTATGCACATGGCAGTGTGCTTACATATTCTACAATAACCTGCAAGTGGAGCAAGTTCTGCTTTACATTTCAGGTTTAGGGATGTGTCAGATGTGTTCAAAACACAAACTTGACTGATTGTCATTTTCCAGCAAATAAAGATTACAACATCTTGTTACTACAATATTGTGTGTTATTATGTTGATAGAGATAAATCAATGGTTTAAAAACAATTTAACTTACACAGTCATTTCTTTCTATATTTCTCTGGAAAGGGTTCTTCACAACCAGTGTGTTGACAGCTTGAATATACTCTGCATTAGTTGGACACCTGGCAGAAAGGTAGAAACAAACTCCAAATTAGTATTTTTTTTTTTTTTTTTTTTTTTTTGTCTGATCGTCTTCAGATTGTGAATTGATCATAGTACAGTTGCAATAGAGGTGGTAATAATTATTATACTTACAGGATGTATTCTGTACTCTATTGTACAAAAAGGACGCAGATATAAACTATCATCTCTGAAGGATTCGCCGTCGATGCGCTCATCGTTTTGTCTCACTGTACATATGTCTGTCAACAACAATAAACTAATTACTAAAGCTGCAAGATATAACGCAAAGGAAAAATTATGATCGTATTGTAACAAACTTATCTTAATATACATATTTGTGGTATATAAAGTATAGATAAACGTATAAACGATGAATAATTACCTCACGTCTTATCGCCGCCACCTTTTCTAAGGAAATTACGTAAATGTATATTTACTGCTGATTGGCCAGCACAGTAAAACTCCTTTCACCAATGAGAAACCTTTTGACACGCCCCTACCTTTTGGCACACCCCTACCTTTCGGCGCGCCCATTGCTCCAGGCTGCAGCTACCCCTGTCTCTTAGGACTGCCACTGCCCTCCAGGTTCACATGTATCACAACCACTCAAAGCGCAAACCAGATGTCAGATGTATTGATATGAGCTGCCATGTTCAAGGATGTGATTTCACTTCCACAAATTTTTCAAATTTATGCGAACATCTAAAATGGCACATAAGAGATGGCAAGAAAATCCAATGTCCTTTTGAAAATTGCAAAAAGAATTTCAGAGTGAGGTCGTCTTTCCTCTCGCATGTGAGCAGAAAACATTCAGCTGAGTAGGTTGTCTATGCAGGTGGTGTGTCTAATGATGATACCAGTACTCCTGATACTGCTGATGAAGATGATGGTAGCACACTCAGTGCAGAGATTGCTGAGGTTGGGGAGAGTTCATCAAACAAGGTAGATGGAGATGTATTCATAACAAACTTAGCCCTTTTCTATCTTAGAATGCAAGCTAAGATGCTTTTGCCAGCCACCACAATCTCAGCTTTAATTGCAGAGTTTCAAGAACTTCATACAAATGGGATTATGCATGTACTAACTGTAGTCGGTCAAGAACTGGAAAAACTCAAAATACAGAGAGATAGAATACATGAAATTGTGGATGGACTATCAAAAGAAAATTTTATAAAGATGTACAACGAGAGCGTGTTTTGATCAGATCAAACTAGAAAAACCTTTTTCAAAAATAACTTCTGTTATGTTGAGCCAACTCAGGTTTATCTTGGTGTTGATCCTAATGGTAAGGAATGTTTCTGCCAGTATGTGCCAGTTAAAGACACTCTTAAAGCACTGCTGAGCCATCCATCTGTTCGGGAACAGTACAACGCCACAAAGATGTACCCTCTGGGAGAACCACATGTATTTGTGGATGTGCATGATGGATTAGGCAAAAAGAAGCACAAGCTTCTGGCTGTATACATGACATTGGGTGAAATGCTGCCACATAATAGATCTGCTATAGAACCCATGCAGTTGGTAATGCTTTGCAGGGAAGTGGATATCCGCCATTTTGGCCATGACAAAATATTTTCTCCTCTAGTAAATGATCTAAAGGAGATTGAGCAATCTGGCTTTGTGTTAGACAATGGTAAACGTTGCAGGGGGCAGTGATAGCAATTGTAGGTGATAATGTTTTGAAAGGGAGCCCACAAAGCTTGGTCCATTAAGGACAAAAGAAACCTATGCAAACTGTGTTGAAGAGTTGTCCAAGGGCCAGGAAGTCACAATAGCAAGCGTGAAGTTTGACTCAATTTTCAATCAACTGAAACATTTTCATGTCTGTCAACCAGGACTTCCACCTTGCCTGGGTCATGATTTGTTTGAGGGGATTGTGTCAGCAGATCTTGCATTGTATATCAAGAACCTGGTGTCTGTTGGAAAACATTTTTCATATGTTCAGTTGAATAGGAGCATATCTCAGCTGAAGTTCCAAGGCAGTGATGCTAGTAGCCGACCATGTGAAGTGAAATCCGATGGAGAGCGCTTGGCAGGTAGTGCTACCCAGAACTGGTGCTTATTGCGGCTTCTCCCTGTTCTTGTTGGTAATCGGATCAAGAACCCATTGGAAGACAAAGCTTGGCAGTTGTGCCTTAAACTCAGAGAAATAGTAGAGCTAAGATCCATGTCAACCAGGTGGCATATTTTAAGATTATTATCAGGGAATATCTCCATTCTAGAGTAGCTCTTTTTGCAACCACATTTATCAAGCCAAAACACCACTTCTTACTCCACTATTCTGACCTCATACTGAAATTTCATCAACATCTTCACAGTGGGAATATTTTTCCTTCCATTCTCCAAGTTGGTCAGGCAAATTAATTTGATGCCCAGATGTATAATGCAGCAATTCAGGAAGCTCTGAGGTTCAGGGGCTTGACTAAAGACAACACAATAGAAACATCTACTGTGACATACAAAGGCACATTATACAAAAAGGGCATGAGTGTTGTTCTTGATGTCAATTATAGTGGCTATGTGCTAGGTGATATTGTTTTAATATTAGTCAAACAGGAAATGGTTTATTTTGTGTCTGAGAAACATCAGTCAGTGCCAGTTTTGGACCTTGGCGTGTATTGCCTCTAGTATGACCTCGAGACTCAATATGTTTGTGTGTGTGCTGACAGTCTTGCTGACTATTACCCATTGCCTGTCTATAGAAAGTTTGATCTTGATCTTGCTGTGCTCCATCATTCTATCTGTCTAGGTGAAAAGTGATGGAGTACATCATAAGATGCACCCTTCCCCATTTGGATAGTAAGACTGTGGAGACTATAGTTAAAGATTTGTCCTCATTGGGAGTAAGGGAGATTGACGACTTTATGTACATCAAAGAGGATGACATCAGACATCTTCTGTCCATAGTTGATTGCAAAAGACTACTACAGAGATGCAACAACAGAGGTAAATATTTAGTTAATGTAAATAATGTAAATAAATAGTCTACATCTAACATGTTGTTGCGCAATCTGGAGATCCTATGTGGGACATAAAAGTAAACAAAAGCATGTAAATAATTTATTAGATAATTTAAAGGTTTTGATTTTAGTATAGGGTAAATGTTTTAGCCCGGTATACATCCAATATCCCATTGCAATACTGATGCATGTTATTTATTATTTATTTATCTTATTTTTGTTAATATTTTTCAGCGATAGACTTATATTTACTTTGTACATTAAAATAATGGTCATACCATGAGAATAAGTTATAAAATCATAAAAATAAATTATAAAAATATAATGAAAAAGGTTAACTGTAAACGGTAAAACAACTAGCAGAATAAGTTAAATTAAGCCTGTTGTATTTGTCTTAATGATTTCTGTAACATTTGAACCAAAACAATTTACAAAGAGGTGTTCTAATGTTATAGACAACATGGTTTATTTCAGTTATGAAATTGACAGATATAATTACTCCACCTTTTCGCCTTAGTTGTCTGTGGCAGGGCTACACTGAATTTATGTTTTTCTTTAGATATTGGAGCCCAACAGAACAATCTGCTTAGCGACTCTGCTGCGTCCGACATGATGACACTGACTCTTACACCAGTAACTTTGTAACTGTGCGTTCACACCGCCGGCATCGAGAGCGTCAAAGTGTCCGGAAGTCATTCATTTTCAATGTAAGCCGGCGTCGAGCAGCAGTGAGGAGCGGCGCGGCGCGATTTGGCCGTTGAGAGCGTCGAGGAGAGTTGAAATCAAGGCAATTTTATGGTAATGAGCTATGACGCGGTAGGGCAGCAACCAATCGGAACGTAGAAGTCAACCGCTTGAGAGGATTCCAGAGAACGCAGCTCCGACCATTAGTTCCCAAGCACAATGGAGGACAGGTTGATTATTGCTGTTTCGCGTTTGCAATAATCTATGATGTGTCCCTGTTTGCGTACAGGGACATAAAAAATTAATTAAAAGTGATACGTGGGCCAAGGTGTCTGAGATTGTTCACTTTAAGTAAAGGATCTTAATATTTCGTCCACAACAATATTTAATGAGGTTAACTTATAACGTTACTCTCCTTGTGGTTAGTCTGCACGAGATCAACAAGCTTGTTTGCTTTGCGGCCACTTTAAATACAAAATAAGTATTCGATCTACATTAGAGCGTCTGAGCGCTCACAAATCTTTCTGCAGCGTCGTGAGCAGAGCGGCAAGAGCGATTTTTGACGCTCTCGACGCCGGCGGTGTGAACGCACAGTTAGAAGCCTATTCAAGTACGCAGTTTGCACTACCACCTCAGCACTGTACCCCTGTCCAGTACAGTACCTGGCCCTCAACTTTCCAAGTACCTTGGGACAAGACCAGACCAAATCTTAGAACATGTCTTGAACTCAGGAAGAGACCAGAAGAGACAGACAGGCGGCACATGGTCAGAATGACTGTTGATGCCATTAGGGAAATATGTTTAAATCCCAATTTGAGTCAGTGTGCTGTAGTTGCAAAGAGCATCGTTGAACAATATTCAGACTGTTTTGAAGACAGAACTGATGAGGGAGATCGAATGGGCAGTGGACACTTATCTTTGTGTTTACAATTAAAGACAAGATTAGACAACCTGAACAGGAACAACACCCTCGCACGCCTAAGAAAACCAAAAAGGCCTGCTGTAATGGTGGAGAATAGCCAGCCAGCACCATCCAGAAAATATGCAAAAACCGATGGCTGTATAAACTGGCAGCCAAGCGAGCTACCAGAGGGAGAAACAAGACACTTTTTAAGTGAGAAGAAGGAGGAGCTTAATAGCATTTTCACTTAAGAGGGCCAAAATGGAGCAGATAAGGGAAGAGTAAATGAACTGATGATTATCACATATGAGGCCCAGCGACGTGCCATCAATGCATCACTTGCACCTAGCATTGACCAACTAAAGACTGATTGGCCTTTCCTGTTCATGAAGAGATTTCTGATTCAGCATTTCAGTACACTTACAGGCATTGAACTACAGTCAAGACTCAGGGAGTCCATCACTGGAAAAGGAAGAAGGGTGCTCCATTTCTCAATTGCTGCGCTGAAAAGAGGTTAGGACAGTGCTCGCAGACATAGAAAGAGAATCTGGAGATGTGGATCCTGGCCTAGCTGCCATATTGGTGATAATGGCATTCTTCAAAGAAAAAGAAGATTCACTTCCTTCTAGCTGATGTAAGTACAGTAATTGTTTTATTAAACTGTCATAACATACAGGTTGTTTAGATGTTTGATTATTTTTTCCTTTGTAATGTACTGTTGGGAAATTAGATTACAATAAAAAAATAAAAAGTAGACTATAAAAGTAGACAATAACATAATCTTATTTTTGAGGACCAAAGATGTTATTTTAACATGATGAAACAATCTTATTTATAGCAATAGTTCTTCTAAAAATGAAAATTCTGTTATCATTTACTTACCCTACAATTGTTCCAAACCTGTATGAATTGCTTTTCCCCATTGACAATGGAAGTCAATGGAGACCAGCAATTCATACAGGTTTGGAACAACTTCAGGTTGAGCAAATTAGGGGTGCACGATATATATCGGCCGATGATCAATGCGCATCTCGTCAGTAAAGCCGGTTCTCTAATCAGCGGTAAATTCCATCATGTGAGTGATTTCACATAAAGCAGCTGACAAGCTGGTTCACAGACAAGATGCACAAATCCATGTTCATTATAAGCTTGGATTTGCGCAGCTTGTCTGTGAACCACGGCTCTGTGTAGTAACAGCTGCTCTATGTGAAATCACGCACCTGATGGAATTTACCGCTGATTAGAGAACCGGCTTTACTGACGAGATGCGCATTAATCATCGGGCGATATATCGTGCACCCCTAGTGTTAATGATGACAGAATGTTCAATTTTGGGAGAACTATCCCTTTGAATGTGCAGTGGTATAAATGTTCTTTTATTTGCCTTTTCAGAATGTGATCTCAAATCTTAGCTCTGATTATTTCCCTATTGTGTTGACTTTTTCATACAGGAAACTACCACACAGGCAGATGCAGAGATTCAGCTTTCCATGCCCAGCACACCAAGGATTATACTGTTGGGTGAGATTCATATACTTGACTTGCGCAATCACTGGGGTAACAAAACCTGTATTGCTGTTGTACTAGACTAACGTGTGACTTCTTTCTCTACTAACGGAAGATTTGTAAAGACGTCAAAAATGAATCCATTTAAATTGAGCAGTTTAACCAAAGTTTCCTGAAGCAATATAATCACTTTATATGATGATCAGATTTAAGTTGGCCTTTTATTGACAAAAAAAGTATTTTTTAAACTTTGATCAGCAAGGATAAACAAACCAAACTTACCAAGCTTAACCAAACTTTCTTGTATCCAAACCTCATTGGTTTTTGCTTGCATGAAATGCAACAACAAACCTCATTCTTAAGATTCCGTTACCAAATTTGAATGCTGTAAACATTGTAATACATTTTTGTTTACTCTTGATGACAGACAAATATGCATACAGCTTATTTATATTTGCCTTACCTTTTTCTGAAATATCATTGCCCAGTGAAAAATTAAGTGTGATACATAAATATGTTTTTCAGGAGATTCCATTCTGTTTCCCAAAAAGTGGATGCTGGCCTTGGAGGGGAAGGTCGTCACAGAGTCCAGTCCCCTCATGCAGGACTTCACCTCCGCCCTGGCTGTCCTCTTTGGGTCATTTTATGTTTTCAATGTGGAATACCAGGAGGGCGCAGCCTGAACCCTTTAGTTCATTGAGAGGTAAATACTCTTCACTAATTCTATGTACATTACTGGTCAAAAGATTTTTGGAATGGTGATTTTTAAATGTTTTTTTAAATAAGTCTCTTCTGCTTGCCAATGGGAAGTCGTGGCCTAACGGTTAGAGTGTTGGACTTGCAATCCAAGGGTTGCGAGTTTGAGTCTCAGGCCGGCAGGAATTGTAGGTGGGAGGAGTGAATGTACAGCGCTCTCTCCACCTTCAATACCATGACTAAGGTGCCCTTGAGCAAGGCACTGAACCCCCAACTGCTCCCCGGACACCGCAGCAAAAATGGCTGCCCCAAGCTCCGGGTGTGTGTTCACAGTGTGTGTGTGCACTTTGGATGGGTTAAAAGCAGAGCACAAATTCTAGTATGGGTCACCATGCTTGGCTGTATGTCACGTCACTTTCACCAAAGCTTCAGTTATTTGATCCAAAATCAATATTGTGAAGTATTTTTACAATTTAAAATAACTGTGTTGTCAAAGCCGAATTTTCAGCATCATTACTCTAGTCTTCAGCATTACATGATCCTTCAAAAATCGTTGTAATATGATAATTTGCTGCTCAAGAAACATTTATTATTATTAATGTTTAAAAACAGTTAAACCGTTTTGAAAAAACATTTTTTTTAGGATTATTTGATTCATTTATCTGAAATATAAAGCTTTTGCAACATTATCAATGTCTTCACTGTCACTGTTGCTCAATTAAATGCATCCTTGCTTATTTTCTTTAATTTCTTTCAAAAAAAAAGAAAAGCTTATTAACTAAACATTTGGACGGGAGTGATGTTACAAAAGCTTTCTATTTCAGATAAATACTGTTCTTTTGAACTCTCTATTCATCAAATAATCCTGACAAAAATGGTACACAACTGTTTTCAACATTGATAATAATCATAAATGTGTCTTGATAATCAAATCAGCATATTAGAATGATTTCTGGATGATCATGTGACACTGAAGCCTGGATGATGATGCTGAAAATTCAATTACATTTTATGCAAAAATATAACAAAAAAACATTTTACAATAAAAACAACAAATGAATAAACAAACAAATAAACCCCTCTTTTATGCGTTTGTAAAATTTTACATAGACTGTTCTACCAATAGCCCTAATTTTGTCACTGGTCTTTCAACTGGTCTTTCAAAATAAATTACATTTTAAAATAAATTCAAATAAAAAAGTTATTTTAAAGTGTAAAAATATTTCACAATATTACTCTTCTTGCTGTATTTTGGATCAAATAAATGAAGACTTGGTAAGCAGAAGAGACTTTTAATTTTTTTTTTGTTAAATCTTACCATTCAAAAACTTTTGACCCATAGTGTAGCTTAGCAGCTATTTCTTTACATGGCCTTCAGAGTGTGCTTTTATTAAAGGGTTTGTTTATACCAAAATGAAATTTCTGTCATTTACTCACCCTCATGTCATTCCACACCCATAAGACCTTTGTTCATCTTCAGAGCACAAATTAAGATTGCTTATATGATGAACAGATGTAATTTAGGCTTTTACTCGCATGTAAATATTGATCAGCGCACATAAGCAGAAGCTCAACCAAACCTGCTTCATGCACGAGAACAAACTTCTTCCAGAATCTCAATTATGCTGCGTAACACACAAGCATGAACCTCATTGGTTACGCAGCACAGTTGAGCTTCTGGAAGGAGTTTGTACTTGTGCGTTATTCATGTTCTGTTAAGCTTCTGTTTATATTCACTTATCAATGTTTACATGCAAGTTAAAGCGTAAATTAAATCTGTTTGTCATAACAAGCGTTCGATTCTCTTCAGAAAATCAGTACTAAACTGCTCTATTCCTATGGATTAGTCCAATCCCTTTATGAAGTTTCTGAAGTGTCAAAGTGGTAGTGGCGAAGGCAGTCTATGGAAGGAAATCTTACAGCATTTTGTCATCAAAAATATCTAAATTTGTCTTCCAAAGATGAACAAAAGTCTTACGGTGTAGAATGAAATAAGGATGAGTAATTAATGACAGAATTTTCATTTTGGAGTGAACTAACCCTTTAAAGGGGGGCCTCACATTTTAAGATTTCACATACGTTTTTCCTGTGTATCTTTAAAGGGTTATTTCACACAAAAAATTTTATAATGTAATTTATTACTCACCCTTGTGTCGTTCTACACCCATAAGGCCTTCATTCATCTTCGGAACACAAATTAAGATATTTTTGATTAAATCCAGTGGTTCAGTGAGGCCTTTATAGATTGCAATGTCACTGAACTTCTCAAGATCCATAAAGGTATTAAAAACATATTTAAAACCGTTCATGTGAGTTCAGTGGTTTAATCTTAATATTATAGCTTGACTAGAAAACGTTTTGTGCGCCTAAAAAACAAAATGACGACTTTTCAACAATATTAATGATGGGCGATTTCAAAACACTGCTTCGAATCTTTTGTTTTGAATCAGTGATTGTATCGCGTGTCAAAATGTCAAACTGCTGAAATCACGTGACTTTGGCGCTCTGAATCACTGATTCTAAACAAAAGATTCAAGTTCAATGTTCAATGACGTTGTGGTCTATAGAGGCCTCACTGAGCCATCGGATTTAATCAAAAATATCTTAATTTGTGTTCCGAAGATGAACGAAGGTCTTAAGGGTGTAGAACGACACGCGGGTGAGAAATTAGTGGATGAAATAAACCTTTAACACCAGTTGGCAGGGATGTTATTAAGTTCATGAGACTCCATCTTGAAAAAAAAAATCTCAAATTTCTCCGGAAAAATTGACTTTCAATCATACACTTTTGTTACAAATTAATTTATATTAGTAACACCACTGGGTTTTGCATAAATGAATGTTTAGAGCTTATCCCTTTTTGTGACATGACTTATTAGAGATGATGCTACATATTGTGATCACAAATCGTTTTTTTTTTTTTTTTTTGTATTTACAGGTTTCTTGTCAGGATAAATCCTGACTATTCAAAATGCAGTTCTGAGTTCCAGGTGAGCAGAAAGAGCGGGAGGATTGTTAAGAGAAAAAACACAGCCTTAAACCCACAAGTTGCATCCTTCATCAGGGAGTTTGCACAATACGACTGGCAGTAATATTAAGGTAAGAGTAATATTAGATGTGTGCAATGGAGTTAAAATCTGTAGTAATCTCAAAATTATTTGTGTCTGAATATTTATTTTGAAAAATCTTAAAAATGGTGGAAATAACCAAAAGTTTGTGAAAGAATTAGAAGTGTTTTAAAATGTAATTGTTCCCTTCCCAGTTTTCATTTAACAAATATGTATTGTATAACTCACAGAATTTGTATTTTTAATTATAACTGTAACATTTCTTTGAACAAGTTTAGAGTAAAAAAATACCTGATTTCTGAAAAGCACACAGAAAAGACAATGCAGTTATTTGCTTTGCTGTTGTGCTTGACATTATTGCTTGCTGTTTTGGCAACCAGATACATCACAATGTGAATTACTTTTAAAGGATTAGTTCACTTTCAAATGAAAATTAGTCCAAGCTTTGCTCACCCTCAAGCCATCCATAGACTTTCTTCTTTCTGATGAACCCAGTCAGAGACATATTAATTAATATCCTGACGAATCCAAGTTTTATAATGGCAGTGACTGATACCAACATCCATCCATCATAAACGTACTCCACATGGCTCCAGTTAATTAAGGCCTTCTGAAGCGAAGCTATGCATTTGTGTAAAAAAAAATTTCATATTTAAACAAAAATATCTTGCTTCTGCCAGACAGCCTTCTATTTAAGTTACGAAAAAAAAACGGAACTGGCATCACGTACCATTTTTCCATAAGTTAAATAGGGAATGCGTAGGACGTAGCATAAGCTTTTTGAATGGCAAGAGTTTTTGCACGCATGTTTTCGACGTGCTGTTTCCTTGTGGCTTAAATAATTAAATACGGTGAAAATGATTAACTTTCAAAAGTCTGAACTTAAACTCGGATATGCCAATCCATTTATTAATATAACGAAAAATGAAACCTTTCTAAAATAAACTTAACACAAGTCAGTCTACATGTTACACGCCGTGTCTCACGGTCAAAAACCATGCACCTCACTGTGCGCCACACTTGCACTAATTAGCCCCTGTCTTAAGTAGACTTGTGGCAGAACGCAGCGCCAACCCATCCCAATACACAGAATGGCTCCAACACAACCAGTCCCTAATTGTTCATGGCACTATAAGACATAACAATTATAAACATGTACATAAATGGAGACATTAATATAACAAAAAAACATCTTACAATAAAAACAACAAATAAATAAACAAACAAATAAACATCTCTTTTATGTGTTTGTAAAATTTTACATAGACTGTTCTACCAATAGCCCTAATTTTGTCACTGGTCTTTCAATTACGTTTGTTTTGGTTTTGATTTGCACAGATCTGACTATGCCTGCTTTGTCTGGAAAGGATTTAATAATCCTTCCAATCATCCAATAATTTTGTGGTGCTGTAGCAACTGCAACCAAAACGATATCTCCTGCCGGAAGATTACATTTTATTTTGTTCCACTTTTGTCTTTCCTGTAGAGTAACAATATACTTTTTTGTCCACCTTTTCCAGAATAAATCTGAAAGATACTGAGCCTGTTTCCACCTTCCGTCTTACGTACTTGTCCCTTTGATCAAACAGACCTGGAGGCAAAACGGGTTTACTTTTCAAAGTAAGAAGATGGTTAGGTGTCAGAGGCTCTAAATCATTAGGATCCTCAGAAACTTTCGTAATTGGTCGGTGTGGCGGGGGAGGCGTGGTTTAGCGAAGTCTGCAATGGGAGAGCGAGTGAAGAGAGCGGCGGTAAGTGGTTCAGGTGAGAAACAAGTAACAGCTGGATCTCGTTGCAGTGATTGGCGTGGGGAACCAACACTTAAGGAGCGCGACAGCTGGCGAAGGACGAGAGAGACGGGGACTCGTGAGAGCTAGAAGCTGGAGAGTGGCTCGGCAAGGACTGCAGTAGTGACTCCAGAGCGAGAGTGTGAAGTGCGCGCACCTGCCGCGTTTGTTTTGTGTTTTTGGTAAATTCTGTTAAATAAAATAGCTCACGAGCCCCGTACGCCGACCCTGGTCTCCTTCCTCTACCTCAGTCGAACCTTCATTACACTGGTGCCGAAACCCGGGAGGAAGGAGAGCATTCGCCATGCAGACTCCGTCAGCTACATTATCCTCGCCGTTTGCAGACATCATTTCATCGCTCGCGGGCCTGCACCAAGAACACCACCAGGCCCTGCTGGACCTGCGGACTGACCAGGACCACCGGTTCCAGACTATGATGCGGGTCCAGCAGGAGGACCGCGAGCTGTTCCGGAGCTTGCTGGACCGGGAGGGACGGATGGGAACGGCCTCCCCCAGCGACCCGCCCACCCACCCACATGCCGCTCACCAAGATGGGACCCGCCGACGATCCGAAGACGTTCCTTGACCTGTTTGAGCGGACGGCGGAGGCATGTGGGTGGCCGATGGACAGCTGGCCCATCCGGGTGATCCCTCTGCTGTCGGGGGAGGCCCAGAAGGCAGCCCAACAACTACCCGTTCCGAACCTCCTGGTCTACGCCGACCTCAGACGAGCCATCTTCCAGAGGGTCGGCCTCAGCCCAGAACAACATCGCCAGTGCTTCCGGTCGCTAGAGCTGGCCGAGGCGGGCCGACCCTTTGTGTCTCCCCTTTCCCCCCTGCTCCGAAATCTCTCCCTCTCCCTAGGTCCCGTTGGGTGGGGCCACCGAGGGCTGCACCCCGCTGGAGGGTGGCGATGGAGCCTGCGGCCGGGGCACGAGGTCCCGCACGAGGGATGGCAACACCCCCACAACGGGGGAGTGAAGACCCTCCGGCTGCTTCCCCACGTCAATTCCCTGAGCCACTTCCCGCCACTGGGGCCGCGGGGAGACCCGGGCCAGCCTGTTGGCATTGCGGGGATCCGGGCCACTTTGTGGACAGGTGCCCGATGATGGAGGTGGGGACTCTGGTCCGGATCCCGGACGACCCGCGGGCTGCCCCCGATCAATTAATTAACCCCCCGTATTAAGGGGGGTACCTATCAGGCTCTGGTGGATTCAGATTGTAACCAGACCCCTATCCATCAAAGCCTGATACAATCAGGGGCATTGGATACGGGCCGCATGGTTAAGGTGAGGTGCGTGCACGGGGATATAAGGGAATACTCATTAAAAGCCATAGGCATTCAATTTCGGGGCCAAAAGCATAGTGTGGAGGTGGCCGTTAGTCCGCGCCTCCGGCATCCGCTAATTTTGGGGACGAATTGGCCTGCGTTTCAACATTTACTGGGGTGTTTGACAGTGGGTGCCGTTGGGGGAAAGAACCGGCCAGGGGGTGGGGCGAGCGCTCAGGCGGGAGAATCTATCCCGGGACCTAGCGGGGTCGGTCCCAGGGGAACCGAGCGGCGTGGCGAGGCTAAACCTTGCCGGCCGCGATGACTTTCCCCTGGAACAATCCCGGGACGAGACGCTTAAGCATGCCTTCGAGCAGGTTCGCTCGATTGATGGGCGGGTCCTCCACCCTGAGCATCCACTATCCCACCCGTATTTTGCCGTTACTAAAGACAGATTGTATCGAGTGACCCACGACACTCAGACAAAGCAAGATACAACCCAGCTGTTAGTACCCCGGAGCCATCGGAAAATGCTTTTCCAGACGGCGCATTGTAATGCTATGGCAGGGCACTTAGGAGTAGCAGCAACACTAAATCGTCTAACGACCCGATTCTTTTGGCCGGGCATTCACGAGAACGTGCGCAGGAGGTGTGCGTCTTGTCGGGAATGTGAGTTGGTAAACCCACCGGCCATTCCAAAAGCGCCTTTGCGCCCTATTCCTCTAGTGCAGGTCCCCCTCGAGCGAATGAACAGCAAAACAGTGGCGAAGCAGTGGCGCTCCGCAACATCTCGGCAAAGAGTGTGGTGGACGCCTTGTTTCGTTTAATCTCCCGCGTGGGAATCCCAAAGGAGATTCTCACGGACCAGGGCACCGCATTTATGTCACGTACGTTTAGCGAATTGTACGGATTGTTGGGCATTAAAGCGGTGCGTACCAGCGTTTATCACCCACAAACGGACGGTCTGGTCGAACGGTTTAATCGCACATTAAAAACCATGATCCGGAAGTTCGTACAAGAAGACGCGAAAAATTGGGACCGTTGGCTAGAACCCCTCTTATTTGCTGTGCGCAAGGTCCCCCAAGCCTCCATGGGGTTTTCCCCTTTCGAGCTTCTCTATGGACGTCAGCCCCGGGGGGTGCTAGACGTCCTGAGAGAGACTTGTGAGGACGGACACTCGGATAGCAAAAATGAAATTCAATATATCCTGGACCTGCGCGTAAAACTCCATACACTGGGGCGGCTCTCTATGGAGAATTTGCTCCAGGCCCAGGGCAGACAAAGCCAGCTATATAACCGGGGAGCTAAGCTGCGAGAATTTACACCGGAAGATAAAGTGCTTGTATTACTGCCAACCTCTAGCTCCAAATTGTTAGCCAAGTGGCAAGGACCCTTTGAGGTCACACAGCGGATAGGAGATCTCAATTATGAGGTAGTATGGATAGATAGAGGCAACTCACGGCAAATCTACCACCTCAACCTCCTTAAAAAATGGAGCGGGGAGGAGTCAGTGTTGCTAGCGACGGTAGTGAGTGGGGAGGAGGATCTCGGGCCAGAAGCGATTATCAAAGGAAAACCCCTCGCACTGGCCCTAGGAGGGGACCTGAGTTAAGGAGTACTTGAGTTAAGGAGTTAAGGAAAAGGCCCTGTGTGGCGGGCCGCTCCTGCACTCTCCTAATTTTGCTCTCCCCTTTCTTTTGCAGACTGACACGTCGGACAGGGGGCTGGGTGCGGTCCTGTCCCAGGAGGTGGGGGGGGTGGGGGTGGGGGGGGGGGGGGGGGGGACCGCCCGGTGCTATACATTAGTCGGAAGCTCTCAAAGAGAGAGACTAAGTACAGCACCATAGAGAAGGAGTGTTTGGCCATCAGTTGGGTGGTTCTCACCCTTCGTTACTACCTCCTGGGACGGGAGTTCACCCTCTGCTCGGACCACGCGCCCCTCCAGTGGCTCCACCGCACGAAGGATACCATGCGGTGGGCAGGTCTAAAGGACCTGTACGGGAGAGTAAGAGGACCCCGCCCTACCACGAGTCATAGGGGCTCACCATGGGCAAGTGACAGTACCCCTTTGCCTCCCAACTATGGGTCAAATAGTAGATGTCAACTCGGCAGCAGGAGTTGGCAGCTGTTGTAGTGCATGGGAACGTTTTCCTGGTTTGGTCTACCACAGCTTTCTTGGTGGGCGGAAGATCCTTTGCGGGACAACGGTCAGCGAGTATCAGGCCAAGTTAGTAGGCTACTGCGTTGCTCTTGACTGTCGTGCTTGCACTCCGTCGGATTCAGTGGCGTAGGACCCAGAGGGAGGCGGTTGTCCTGGGCAACCATTCGTCTTCTGTTCTATGCCCTGGCACTCGGTGCTATAGCATGCATGAAAAGTCAAATATATCTT
The DNA here is from genome assembly GCF_963082965.1 of Carassius carassius. Classification (NCBI taxonomy): domain Eukaryota; kingdom Metazoa; phylum Chordata; class Actinopteri; order Cypriniformes; family Cyprinidae; genus Carassius; species Carassius carassius. Next base: position 23,712,034 of record NC_081780.1, on the reverse strand, counting down.
CAACGACTGGCAAATCGGGAGCCCTTGCACTCTAGGGCTGTCGTTGCTCGGCAGGACACGCGTGTAAGGCAGGCGCGGTCAGGTCGACATTCTGCAACTGCCTCCTCTTCTCTGACATTGGCGTGTTGGAATATCAGAAGTCTTGGGGTGCACTCAGACCTCAACAGTGCTCCACGGAAATCAGCCTTCATTGATTGCGAACTATCTCGCCTCAGAGTGGATATTGCTGCTATAAGTGAGACTTGGCTGTTGGGTAGTGGTTCGGTGCGTGAAAGGAACTACACCATTTTCTGGTGTGGTCATCCAGATGGCCATCGTCCGATGCATGGAGTCGGCTTTGCTGTGCGGAACACCCTGCTGTCCACCGTCTCTCAACCAACTGCTTGCTCTCAACGCCTAATGTCCCTGCGAATGTCACACACGGCTGGTTTTCTCAATCTCCTCTCTGCCTACACACCCACTCTTGACGCGACTAGTGAGGATAAGGATGCCTTTTATGCCCACGTTAGTGAGGTCATTCGTTCCGTCCCGGCTGGGGAGGATTTAGCTCTGCTTGGGGACTTCAACGCCAGAGTTGGGGGGGATGTCACTGCCTGGAGGCCGATCTTGGGGAATTTTGGGTTTGGTAGCATTAATGACAACGGCCAACGTCCCCTTGAATTGTGCGCTGCTCATGGACTATGCTTACCAAGTTCCTTCTCATCTGGATCCATCAGATCCAAGGTTACCTGGATGCATCCTCGGTCCAAACACTGGCACCAACTTGATCACATTATAGTCAGGAGGTGCAAACTCAACACTGTAAAGAGGTACAGGAGTATGCACTCTGCAGACTGTAACACCGACCACGCCCTTGTCCGTTGCACTCTAAAATTCACCCCAAAGAAGATTCACAGTGCCACTCCAAAGCCCACGTCAAAGCTAAACATTGAGCTGATGCAGAATCTTAAATATGTGACAAGTTTCCGTGCACGTATGGAGGGCCTTGACTTCAGAGTTGACGGAACTCCTGAAAACATCTGGGCCGAGCTAAGAGGTTCCATGACGGAGGCTGCATCTGAGATCTTTGGGTTTTGTAGAAGAAAACAGCCGGATTGGTTCCTTGCAAGCTCTTCTATTCTGCTCCCGGCCCTAGCTGACAAGCGTAATGCCTGTCTCAGTGTTCTTCAAGACTGAAATGATTCCTCCATCACTCACTATCGTAAGGCCAGGAATGAAGTGAAGCGCCTTACACGCCAGGCCTATGAGCAGTACTGGCAAGACCTCAGTGAAAAGGTAGAACGGTGTGCAAGTACTGGGGACATACGCGGCATGTACAGCGGTATCAATGAGGCACTGGGTCCTACAGTGAAAAAAACTGCATCGTTGCGAGCCACTGATGGCTCTGTCATCAACGATCTCCCAGGCCAGCTTGGTAGATGGGTCGAGCATTACAGCTTGCTGTATGGCACTCCGATGGACGCTGACTTGAACGCTGTTTCTGCTGCTGTACCACAACTACCTGTCCTCAACGAGCTCGATGTGGAGATTTCAATAATGGAAATTGAGCGTGCGATTGCAGTTCTGAAGAACAACAAGTCACCGGGAAGCGATGGAATTACAGCGGAGCTACTGAAATGTGGTGGGGCAGCATTGGTCAAGCGGCTCCACTGCTTGTTTCGAAGCTGTTGGCAAAATGGTTAGATGGTTAGCCTAATGGTTAGAGCCTAATGGTTAGAGAGTCGGACTCCCAATCGAAAGGTTGTGAGTTCGAGTCCCGGGCCGGCAGGAATTGTGGGTGGGGGGAGTGCATGTACAGTTCTCTCTCCACCTTCAATACCACGACTTAGGTGCCCTTGAGCAAGGCATCGAACCCCCAACTGCTCCCCGGGCGCCGCAGCATAAATGGCTGCCCACTGCTCCGGGTGTTTGCTCACAGTGTGTGTGTGTGTTCACTGCCCTGTGTGTGTGCATTTTGGATGGGTTAAATGCAGAGCACAAATTCTGAGTATGGGTCACCATACTTGGCTGAATGTCACGTCACTCACAAATGCATCCCTAGCGAACTTAAGAATGCAAACATTGTAACTCTTTACAAAAATAAGGGTGACAGGCAGGACTGTAACAACTACCGAGGCATCTCGCTCCTCAGCCTTCTGGGAAAAACTCACAAATGCATCCCTAGCGAACTTAAGAATGCAAACATTGTAACTCTTTACAAAAATAAGGGTGACAGGCAGGACTGTAACAACTACTGAGGCATCTCGCTCCTCAGCCTTCCTTGCTCATATAATCCTCCCAAGACTGCAGCGCGTTGCTGACCAGGTGCTGCCGAAGAGTCAGTGCGGTTTCCGTGTTGGTCGTTCAACCTTGGACATGATTTTTTCGATACGCTAGCTTCAAGAAAAGTGTGCAGAACATCAACGCCCATTGTACATTGTGTTTGTTGATCTGACTAAGGCTTTCGATTATGTGAGCCGCTCTGGTCTCTTCCACATTCTGCAGCGACTCGGCTGTCCAGCAACTCTTTTGGCAATACTCAAAGGCTTCCATGATGGGATGCAGGCAACCGTGCAGTTCAACGGTGCCCGCTCAAATGAGTTTGATGTCTGTTGCGGAGTAAAGCAGGGGTGTGTTCTCGCCCCCACCTTGTTTGGCATCTATTTCTTGGCTGTGCTGCAACGAGCGTTTCCTGATCCGGTTGGGGTTCTGCTGCACACCAGGTATGACGGCAACTTCTTTAGCTTGGCTCGTTTGAGGGCCATAACCAGGGTGAAGTGCGTCCTTGTGCGTGAGCTGCTCTATGCAGACGATGCTGCCTTCGTAGCTCACAATGAAAAAGAAATTCAGGAGATGTGTAATTCTTTTGCCGCTGCCTGCACAGAGTTCGGACTAACCATAAGCCTCCAGAAGACAGTAATGATGGCTCAGAACGTTCCTGCTCCCCTTCACATCACCATCAATGGCACAGTACTGTCGGTTGTTGAGAAATTCATCTATCTTGGCTCAACCTTGACAGCAAACAACAACCTTGATGCTGAGCTGAATACCAGGATCGGTCGTGCCTCAACAACCTTTGGGCGGCTCCAGCATCGCGTCTGGAACAACAGCCACCTTTCTCTTAAAGTAAAGGTGTGCGTATACGAGTCCTGTGTGCTATCCGTTTTGTTATATGGTAGCGAAACGTGGCCAACATACCGGCGGCAGGAGCACAAGCTAAATGCTTTTCACTTCCGCTGCCTACGACAGATCCATGGCCTGTTATGGCAGGACAGGGTTCCGAACACCACCGTGCTGAAGCTCACTAACAGCAGTGACATGTATACCGCATTACGTAAGAGGCGTCTCAGATGGATCGGCCATGTTCGTTGTATGCCAGATGAACGTCTCCCAAAGTCCATCTTCAATGGGGAGTTAGCTGTGGGATACCGCCCTCGTGGCCGACCAAAGCTCCGCTTTAAGGATGTCATTAAGCGGGACATGAACGTCTTTAACATCAACCCTGACCGATGGCATCACCTTGCGGAAGACCGAGCAGCTTGGCGGTCTGCGCTGACAGAGGGCACAACTCTGTCCCGTCACGCTTACACCAGTTTCTGCACAGAAAGACTGCATGCTAGGCACTGTTCAGATCGGCGCTTGCGCTGTAAAAGCCCTTGATGATGATGATGATTCACAGGCCGGGGGTGCAGATGGCTGTGGCCGACTTCCTCTCCAGGAATGGGGGGGGGGGGGGGGGGCTGCAGGCCGGATGGCTCCCCGACCTGAGTCGGGCGGTGGGGGTATGTGGCGGGGGAGGCGTGGTTTAGCGAAGTCTGCAACGGGAGAGCGAGTGAAGAGACGAGCGGCGGTAAGTGGTTCAAGTGAGAAACAAGTAACAGCTGGATCTCGTTGCAGTGATTGGTGTGGGGAACCAACATTTAAGGAGCGCGACAGCTGGAGAAGGACGAGAGAGACGGGGACTCGTGAGTGCTAGAAGCTGGAGAGTGGCTCGGCAAGGACTGCAGTAGTGACTCCAGAGCGAGAGTGTGAAGTGCGCTCACCTGCCGCGTTTGTTTTGTGTTTTTGGGAAATTCTGTTAAATAAAATATCTCACGAGCCCCGTACACCGACCCTGGTCTCCTTCCTCTACCTCAGTCGAACCTTCATTACAGTCGGTCATCCAAGATTGCTTCGGCTTCGCATAAGACTGTGACTAAGGTTTCATCAGTTAAAACCTGTAGATGTAAAACAGATACTAAGTCCTTTCTGACCAGTCTGATCATGCTTTCCCAAGCACCGCCATGATGTGAAGCTGTAGGTGGGTTGAACGTCCACTTGATGTTGTCATGTATTAAAGCTTTCTCAATTGATTTGTTGTTTAACTCTGCAATTGCTCTTTTTAGCTCTTTCTCTGCTCCTGTGAAATTCATGCCATTGTCTGAACGCAAATGTGCTACAGGTCCTCTGGTATATGAATCGACGAATAGCACTGATGCAAGAGTCTGTGTCTAATGAGTGTGCCACTTCTAAATGAACTGCCATACTGGCCATGCATGTAAAGATAACCCCATAACGTTTCACATAGGAACGTCCTTGTCTTACCTCAATGGGCCCAAAATAGTCCACTCCAGCGTTAGTAAATGGAGGCAAGTCTGGAGTAATCCTTTCTTTGGGGAGATTTTTTTGATCACACATTTTTCCTTTGTGACGTTTGCAAAAAGCACAACTTGACAAGATTTTCTTTGCTGCTGCATTGGCATGAGTGACCAAAAACTTTTCTCTCAATTTGTAGAGGATGTAATTTCTCCCCCCATGCCTCGTCTGTTCATGAACATTTTTAAGAATTAACATGGAGATGTACTGATCTTTACACAGGATGACTCTGTGTTTGCTCTCTTCGGGCATTGCAGTCCTGGACAATCTTCCACCTACTCTTAACAGTCCATCCTCTAGAACAGGATTCAGCTTGTAGATAGGGCTACACCTTTTTATGGGTTTTCCTGTATTTAGTGCACAAATCTCTTTGTCAAATCTTTCTCTCTGACAGAACTGAAGGATAGCATGTTCTGCTGCTAATAGATCCTCAGTTGATACACTGTCTTGTGGCAACGATTTTCTGGCTTCCAACATTTTCTGGTCAACATAACAAAGATCAGCCATTTCAACCTTCACAAGTTGCTTCCTTCTTTGACTCAACTCCAATAAAGTCTTTTTGACCTTGAGTAACCATGCAACCGCAACCTTCAACCTTTTCCAGTCAGAGAAATATGTGATGAGTTGATTGGTTGCATTATCCTCTTGAATAGTTATTGTGTTTATAGCATCATCCTCTTCAATTGTGGACTTTACTTCATACTGCAACCATGTTTCTCTTGCTTTCCATAGAAATTCTGGACCCGATAGCCATGTTTTGCTGTTCAGAAGCTTATGGACTGTCAGTCCTCTAGATGCATCATCTGCAGGATTTTGTTTTGTGTGAACATACCGCCACTGTACTGGGTCTGAAGATTCCCTAATGATGGCTATTCTGTTGGTCACAAATGTTCGAAATCTTTTGTTTTCATTGCTGATATACTTCAAGACTGTACTACTATCAGTCCAGACACAGGATCCTGATAAAGAAAGCTGTAACTCTGACTTTACCATTTTGTCCACCCGAACAGCCAAAACAGCAGCAGTGAGTTCCAATCGAAGAATGGTTACGGGTTTAAGAGGTGCTACTCTGGCCTTTCCAAGAAGAAAGGAAACATGTACATGACCTGCTTTGTTCTGTAACCTCAGGTATGTTACCGTGCCATATCCCCGTTCGCTGGCATCAGCAAAGTGGTGCAACTGGGCATGGACTGGTGTTCCGAAGTCATGTGGTTTCAAGCACCTACTCACTCTGAACTCTGAGATCTCTTTCAGGTCAGTCAACCAATTTATCCATTGTTGCTTTAAAGCTTGTGGAATTTCTTCATCCCAGCCATAGTTCATTCTGCACAACTCTTGTAAAATGTGCTTGGCTGGAAGGACTGGCGCAAGGTACCCTAAGGGTTTCGTACACTGAACTAATGACTGATAAAATCCCTCGTCGTGTTTACATACGTTCTTTGCAGTTCATTTGAAAGTTAAATTTGTCATTTTCCATACACCAATGTAGCCCCAGTGCCCTTTCTACCAGGAGTTTGTCTATGTCCAAATTGAGTTCACTCACACTTTTAGAGCGTTCTTTCTCAGGAATTGTTTGAAGGACCTTGCGACTGTTACTGATCCATTGCGTAAGATGAAAACCTCCTTTCTGGCAAAGGTCATCCAGGTGGACAATTTGTACCGCTTTCTGCACCGATGGTGAGCTTTTCAGACAGTCGTCCACGTAAAAATTTCTATGTACCGTGTCAATCACTTCATCCGAATAACTGTTCCAATTGTCGTCTGCAGTCTTCCTTAAGTCAAGTCACCTTTATTTATATAGTGCTTTAAACAAAATACATTGCGTCAAAGCAACTGAACAACATTCATTAGGAAAACGGTCTGTCAATAATGCAAAATGATAGTTAAAGGCAGTTCATCATTGAATTTAGTGATGTCATCTCTGTTCAGTTAAATAGTGTCTGTGCATTTATGTGTTATCAAGTCAACGATATCGCTGTAGATGAAGTGACCCCAACTAAGCAAGCCAGAGGCGACAGCGGCAAGGAACTGAAACTCCATCGGTGACAGAATGGAGAAAAAAACCTTGGGAGAAACCAGGTTTAGTTGGGGGGCCAGTTCTCCTCTGACCAGACGAAACCAGTAGTTCAATTCCAGGCTGCAGCAAAGTCAGATTGTGCAGAAGAATCATCTGTTTCCTGTGGTCTTGTCCTGGTGGTCCTCTGAGACAAGGACTTTACAGGGGATCTGTATCTGGGTTTCTAGTTGTCCTGGTCTCCACTGTCTTTCAGGGCAATAGAGGTCCTTTCTAGGTGCTGATCCACCATAGGTTCCGGTTTACCTAATTAATGCAGCCTAAAAATCCTTTAACGGATTTGGATATTAAAAGCATATTAGTATGTTATGGGTAAGCCAGGTTAAAGAGATGGGTCTTTAATCTAGATTTAAACTGCAAGAGTGTGTCTGCCTCTCGAACAATTTTAGGTAGGTTATTCCAGAGTTTAGGCGCCAAATAGGAAAAGGATCTGCCGCCCGCAGTTGATTTTGATATTCTAGGTATTATCAAATTGCCTGAGTTTTGAGAACGTAGCGGACGTAGAGGATTATAATGTAAAAGGAGCTCATTCAAATACTGAGGTGCTAAACCATTCATGGCTTTATAAGTAATAAGCAATGTTTTAAAATCTATACGATGTTTGATAGGGAGCCAGTGCAGTGTTGACAGGACCGGGCTAATATGGTCATACTTCCTGGTTCTAGTAAGAACTCTTGTTGCTGCATTTTGGACTAACTGTAGTTTGTTTACTAAGCGTGCAGAACAACCACCCAATAAAGCATTACAATAATCTAACCTTGAGGTCATAAATGCATGGATTAAAGCTTAAAGCATAACATGCACAACTAGGCGACGACACTGCTCCAAAGAGATGTACAGTCATTCTGTACTCTTCAACTTGCTTGCACAGATCACCATTAGGCCACCATAGGAACCTTAGAAAGTCTTTGTCCTCCTCAGCCACTTTGACTTGATAGAACATAGACTTCACATCAGACATAAAAGCAACTGGTTCTTGTCTGAATCGTAAAAACACTCCTATTAAGGAACTTGTGAGGTTTGGACCCTGCAGAAGCTGTTCGTTCAAAGAAGTTCCTTTAAACTTAGCTCCGCAGTCGAAGACAACTCGCAACTTGCCTTTGTGTGGGTGATACACTCCATGATGAGGAATATAGAACAGGTTATCTTCTCCACAATGCAATTCATCCTGCGGTACTATTTCTGCATAGCCACTGCTAATGACATTCTCAAGAAAGCTTGCTTATTCTTGGTGGAACTTCTCATTTCTTTCCATTTTCCTTCTTAGTCCAATGAGGCGCTGTTGAGCAATACAACGATTGTTTGGCAGTGTTACCTCCTGGGCTTTGAATGGCAGCTTTAAACTGTAATGTCCGCCCTTTAATTTTACAGACTGATCCATTATTTCAATGAATCTTGCCTCCTGCCTTGACATTTCTTCTTTGTCGTCAGCAATTTTTTCATTGAAGTCACTTTGGTACTGCTTCTCCAATAGCAGCTGAAGTAATTCCACAGATAATCTGTTTACAGCAACACTATGACAGCCATTTTCAATTATGTTGTCTTTGCAATCCTTTCCTAAGCCATTGATCAGCCACCCTAATAGGGTTTTAACAGCAAAAGGACCCTCACCTTGGCTATTCACAATTTCCCATGGTTCCATGCATTAGTACCTATTAAGCATTAGTACCTAATAATAACTCCACGTTAGCATCAATTTCAGGGATTTCAATGTGCTCAAGGTAAGGCCACTGTGTAAGGTCCTTTTGTTTTATGATGTTTGCTGTATTTACTGGCATCGTTTTCTGTGTGTAAACATTTGGAAGACTGTAGAACCTTGTTCCATTAAGGCTAGCTATTTCAAGTCCATTCACAATGTATGTTGACACTGATGTCTTTGGGCTCATCATTAACAAACATATTTTTGACTTTGTCCCGGTGAGATTAAGCCTACGAATAAGAGCTTCAGAGCAGAATGTGGATGTTGAGCCATTATCCAGAAATGCATAAGTCTGAATTACCTTGTTGCCTTTTTGTGCTTTTACCTGAACTGGTAGGATGGAGAGCGTTCCATTGATACCAGCCCCGGTCTGGTTCCCAAATAAAAACAAGCGTATGGTTTACAGCTGGTTTAGGTTCATTGGGGTAGATGCCGCTGGTGTTCATTGATTTGTCCACTTGTTTGACGTGAATGTGAAAAGCTGTTGGATGGCTCTGTTTGCATTTTTCACAGATTTTACGCTTTATCGCAATTTTTGCTCAAATGCCCAGTGTTAAGACACTCAAAGCATACTCCTTTTTCCTTTAAGAAGTTGATCTTTTCACTATGTTTGTTCTTGACAAATTGTTTAGAATAAACAATTGATGCTGATGTTGCTGTCCCTCTGTTTACCTTCTTGTGTGTCTTTGTGTTGTACTTTGCTAACAGCGCAGACGTTTGTAGCAAAGTTGTCTCGCTTCAACTTAGACTTTGCTGTATACACATCCCTTTTAACCTGCTTTTCTCTTTCAGTAGTTTGAATATCACCAAAAATAGGATCAGACAAGATTTTGACTTGATATTCCACAAAGTGTTCGTCATTAAAGTTAGGTCTGCGGTTGTGTCTCTCACGAATATCACATGCAGAACTTCTAAATTTTTCCCTCAATTTAAAAGAAAGTTTCGAAACAATAATTTTGAGATTGGCAGACATGTCCAACTCTTTCTTGTCCTGTAGATCTGACATTGCATTATTGCATCCATGTAAAAACAATGCATAGTCCTGTAGTAACGAAACACTTTCAGCCTTCACCACAGGCCAATTGAGAACCTTTTCCATATATGCTGCTGTGATCTTTGTTTCATTACCGAAGTGTTCCTTTAGGAGGGCTTTAGCCGTTTCAAAGCCTCTCTCCGCACTCATATGTAAACAGCTTTGTACAAGGTCGTGTGGGCGCCCTCTGGTGTACCTTTCCAAAAAATACATGCAATCAGTTTTAGATGCTGCTTTCTCCTCCACACAGTGCCTGAAAGCTTGCATGAACATTTTGAACTTCAGTGGGTCACCTTCAAAAACAGGCATTTGTCTTGGTGGCAGTTGGCTTGCTCTGTGTTGTTGTATGAGCAGCTCGGATATTTCATTTTGCCTTGCAGAATCTGTCGTGTAGAATTGTCATCAACCGCATGTGCAACATTTTCAGTGGATCTTGTAACTGCAACAGGTAAGCCTTTATTTCTCACCAATCTGGTAGACTTCTCAAACTTTGCATCAGGAATGTCAGGTCTTTCTTTTGAATTTTGCTTCTCAAAGTAAGATCCCATTCTATCCTGATCTGAAAATGCTTGCAGTATTGCCAACTCTGCATCTTAGGCTTCAATCTCAGCATCCATTTCCACTTGTTCCATTCTTTTGCGTATTGATTCCGCCTCCTTTTCCAATTCATGTTTCTTTTTCAGTGCTGCTGCGCATGCCAGGAGTGCAGCTTTCTTGGCTTCTGCTTGCACATGTGCAACTTCACATGCAGCTTTGCTTGATCGACTTGATCTTTCACTGGTGCGGCTTTTAATGCATGATGATGTTCCAACATTTGATACACTGTCCGTTGGTTTTATATCATCCTCAAGGTGAACATCTTCAGTAGTACCATTATTTGTACTTTTAAAATGATTTTCCACACACTGACAAAATTCATTCACACTTAAAAGCTTTGCTTTGAACCAGGTTTCATGCTTTTCCTTTTCATCCATGGGTAACAATTCATTATTGTGCAACCTTTGCATCGTTAATCAAGACTTGATATTTGCTGAAGCTACTTTTAATTTCAACTTCGTAACCAGACTCACACATTAAACCTTGAACAGTTTGTTTGATGTTGGCAGCTTTACTTAGTTTGGATTTTCTTAGTGTCTCTAAGTCACTTAGTTTAGAAAGCAGTGCTTTTGTTGTAAGTTTTATAGACCTTTTTTTCACAGAGGCTTCTTCCTCATTAACATTTTGTGAGTCAGCTGACACCACATGAGTTACCTTTTTACCTTGATGATTTTCATCCATTTTACCTCGTTTTCAACCAACTACCCCAACAAAAAACATTTCATTTACATATCATGAAAACGAGAAATCAGAAATAAAGCATAAACAACAATTTTCTTGTGTAAACCCTTTGAACCAAATGTCTTATTTCAAGTCCTTGTTTACTTTAAAACAAATGTCAATGTATTCTCGTCACTCTTGCTGTTCACACTTTAATAACTGCAGCTCTTAAATTCATACATCTTCTTATGTGTGTGTTAACTGCCGTTACCTCGCTTTACTCGTTCAAGGTCCAAAAGAACTTTCCTCCACTTGGTGACGTGTCTGCATCAAAGTGTCCACTCCTCACTGTCCAATGTGAGGCCGCTTACCAACTTCCGTCGTCTATTGCGTCCGTCCTCACCGCGTCCAGACCCTTTAACTATCCACTGTGAGGCTCAAAGCGTTTTACTCCGACATCCGCTACCGACACCGATCTCCACTGTCTCCGTCATCGACCTCCGCTCGTCTAGCACCGATCTCCACTGTCTCCGACACCAATCTCCAATGTCTCCATCACCGACCTCCGCTCGTACGGCATCAATCTCCACTTCCTGGCCGCCTCACTGTTCAATGCACCAGCGTTTCCATTCAGCCGTTCACAGTCGAAAACAAGGTGTACAAACAGCACAAGGACCGTGTCGTTTAAACTTGATCAGTCTTTTCTTCATACAGAGGAGGTTTTTGACTAAATGTTGGCACACATTTAAGTTGTGTTTGCACGCGTGTTTTCAACGTGCTGTTTCCTTGTGGCTTAAATAATTAAATACGGTGAAAATAATAAAATTTCAAAAGTCTGAACTTAAACTCGGATATGCCAATCTATTTATTAATATAATGAAAAATGAAACATTTCTAAAATAAACTTAACACAAATCAGTCTCCATGTTAACACGCCGTGTCTCACGGTCAAAAACCATGCACCTCGCTGTGCGCCACACCTGCACTAATTAGCCCCTGTCTTAAGTAGACTTGTGGCAGAACACAACCCATCCCAATACACAGAATGGCTCCAACATGTGAGTTTCTTGATGATTAGTTGTATGTTTGGCCTCAATGATTGATTTGTGTTTATCATTTCTTGCAGGATTATCAGGTGCAACTTTTTCATAGTGACACCAGCCCTCCTCCCCTGGCCTTCATCCTCACCTTCTTTCTTTGTTCAGCCTCTTTCTTTTTTTCTACTGTGTTATGTAGGTTTGTATTTTACCTATTCGTTTTTGCACAAATTGTTCACTGATTTTGATTAATTCTAAATTGTTAATTAGTCGTGTTTAAAAACAGATTTTTATAGTTGCATTATATGTCACTGTTATTTGAATTCTTAATTATAAATTGTTCTTTAGTCTTGTTTTTTATTGTTGTATTATATGCGAATATTATTACAAATGTTTTATTAGATTTTAATGGTTAATTATAAATTGTTAGTTAAGTCTAATTTTTTTAAACATTTTATTGATGTATTATAATCCTATTACTATTACTAATGTATTGTTTTGTGATTTTAATTATACATTGTTAGTAACTCTTGTTTTAAAATATATTTTTATTGTTACATGTTACTAATGTATTGTTTAAAATTTAAAAATAAAACTTCAGTTGTTATTTTTCCTATTTCCCATCAACAGTTGAAATAGCACTTTTACAGGTTTTCTACAAATTCTAAAGGTTATACAGTAGCAGTATAAAATAAATTAAAATAACATTTCATAACTGTATAATACTATATAGTATTATTTAAAATCAACAGTATAATACTGTACTTTGACATGGTAAAAAAAATAATACAGTAAAATGCTTTATTAAATTTTACAGTAAGCTAAACACTACTGTAGTTAGTGTTACGGTAATTTTACTGAAAAACAGCAACTACTGGATAATTGTTGCCAGTAAGTTACTGTTAATTTGACAATTTTTTTACAGTGTAAGTTAGCTAGATAAAAGAAGGTAATGTAGCAACAAGAATAAGTAACTCTGAAAGTTTTGGAATACAGGAATAGGGCAAGCTACCTTTCTTTTTGACAAACGGCGTGACATACTGTTGACTTCGGTGTTCTCTGTCTTCTCTTTCCTTCTTTTCTTTCCGTTTTTGATGCCCTGACTTTTGATGTGACATGCCTGCGTGTGTCACTTTCTGCGCTGCATATCATAGCAAGTGCAATAAGCAAGAGACGCTACACTTGCGATCTAGCTCGGACAGCGCAGGTGGAATGAACCATTGTGTGGGGGGGGGGGGTGACTGAAACGTAAATACATTATTTGTTTTTTAAATATTAAATCTATGGTCAAAACTGACAAAATACAGAATTAGTGCATGAGGGGCCCGAGCACATTTAATGAATGTATAAAAAAGATAAAAGAAATAGGAAAAGAAAAAGGGGGTCTACTCTTCTGGGCCCTAAATCAGCCTGGGCCCTTAGAATCGTCCTAACCTTCCACCCCTTTATGGTGCCCTTGGTGATACATATACTGGGTGTTTATCCTCTGAAGAAAGATGTACCATGGATAAATGGGGCCTCAGAATGATCAGAGCACTGAGATAGACTTATTTTAAAATTAGTCTCTTACCCAAGAACAAGGTAGCGATTTTCTTTTGTTTTTTCCGTCTTTCCTTGTTCCTCTACAGTATTCTTCTCCCCACAGTGTTGGCACAGCTTGCTAAGGTCAATTGGTCACCACTGGACCAAAAAATATACATGTTGAAATACAACACTAAAATGTATCAAGAACTATATGAAGGTTTATCATTTGAATAACGTATCAGTCATGTGAAAAAATAAGTGCTGAAAATATTTAATAAATTGGAAAATTTTGGAGAAATTTACACAGTTATACAACAAAATTTGTCAATAAATGCTTGATCTCCATTTATTCTTCTCTGACTTATAAGGCGAAGGCTTTAACTGCTTCTTGTGTGATGTTAGCTTCATGAACAATTATAATCGTTGTTGCGTTGAAACAAAAATAGTCTATTCTGCAAACAACTACATTGTTTATTCTCATGATGTATTTATTTAGTTTAACAAGCCTGATGAGTAATAGCATTTCAACAGAAACATTCCACACAACCTTGTATTTTTTAACAAACAGATAAGTAACTGTACAAACATTTGTAGGACGTGGATGCCTAGTTTTTTTTCTCTCTCTCCTGTTTTGGAACAGACAGGAAGATGCCTGTATTTTTGTTCATTTTTATTTTGTAAGGCTATGAGAGTGCTTAAAGTCAGCACTGTTTTGTTTGTTGTTTTGGCCTTTCCCATCTCAGAAGCTTGTGATGTGGCGTTTAGGGGAAAATGACCTGAACGCTCCCACAATAAATGAAAATCAACTGTACTCCTTGTTGCTAATATTCATCTGTTGCATGTTGCATACTTATGCATGCAATCAACACATTACCTTTTAAAATTGATACAATAATAATGAAAAAAGAATTATACTACAAGCATTGTCGCTCTTTACAGATACCTTTTTTAATAATGATAAAATAATAATAATAATAGTAACAGAAAAGGTAAAGAGATAAAATCCAACAAACGGTTGTGTGTAAAAGTATCTCGACTAGCTTTGAAACAACAATTGTAAAGGAACAGGACGCTAACAACTCTGGGTCCTCTCAACACAACACAGCCGCACTCTCTCAGTCTTGTAAGGATGTGACTTTTAAACAATGCACATGCGCAGAAGAAGCCAATCCACTTCTTTAGTCAATTATGAGAAGGACCCTGGAGTTAAGGAGAGAGAGCAACTGCACACAGAGAAGAGAGACCGTGTGCACACACAAAAAAAACACAATTCACCCCATTATTTTTAAAATAGAAAGTCCAAATGTAAAAACTAAAACTATTAGAAAACTCATAAATAAATGCCAGTTAAATATTGTAAAAGCTGTACTGTTCATATTAAAACTTTTTAAAGTTTGTTGTGTTTATTTATTTATTTATTTATAAAGTTCAAAGTGAATTTGGAGAACATCAAAGTCTGTGTTTGTTCTGTGTGAAGTCAATGGTGCCCATCAACTGTTCAGATACTAACAGATCTTCTTTTGTGTTCAACAGAAGAAAGAAACTCATGCAGGTAATGAGCAAAATGATGACAGAATTTTCATTCTGGAAGTGAAATACTCTTTAAGGGACAGGTCATCCAAAAATCAACAACGAGAAATTGAACTTAATTTCTACACTGAGATATTTGTATGAACTGCTGCCATAATAGTTTTGCACTATGGGAAATAAAAACAACAACCAAAGTGCTAATTATAATAGAATGTCATCAAAAGAGACACAGGATGTACTGTAACATCACATGCTTTGGGTTCCCTCTCGAGGCGGTAACTCAACATTACGTCAGCTAAGACGTATATGGGAACTCTTCCCTTCTCCACTTTCACTGAAATCTTATTGGCTAACGCCAGCTGGGGACAGCTGGCCAATTGACACGAAGCATGCAAATACTGACAGGTCAGTGGGCAGTATAAAATGCATGGGCACGAAAATTACGTCAGAATCTCTTTCTTCACGCTAGAAGTCTTATCTAGGTCATCATGGAAGTTGCAATAGAGGACTACTCACCCTGTTTTTTCCTCTTCGCATCGGATGGCTGCTAATGCTAGATTCGGACCTTCACCAGTTCTGTGTGACCTGCCTAAAAAAAAGGGATTCTCACACGGACCACATGTGCGCCCACTGTGCCGAGCAGCCAGTGCGCGCCCTCAGAGCCAGAGTGGCTCGGAAAACAGCGGGAATGAGGCCCACTGCCGCCAGTGAGCTGCTGGTGGGCCCTCCCCCGCCCAAAGACGAGTTTGACGTCGGCGTGGTGGACGATAGTTTCCGTCCCGCGAACTTCGTCCTCTTCGGAGCTGGCGAGGAAAACGACTCCATGTCGCTTTCGACGTCGGAAAAGGTTTGGACCTCTCAGTAAAGAGGGATCGCCCCGAGCAAGAGGGCCCTGCAGACCTCCAGGAGGAGCTCGTCAGGGTCTTCGGAAAGGCTGTCACGGAGCTGGGTCTCGCTTGCAACGCACCTGACGAGCCTGTGAAAGGTAACTGGACTCGTGGCTCCTCCAGTCGAGCTGCTACCAGACGGCATTGAGGCATGCAAGAGCTCGTGGTGAAGTCGTGGGCTGCACCCCAATCAGCGCGCACCCACTCTGTGACGCAGGCCATGTTCACGCTAGTGGACGTGGCGGAAACCCTCCCCCCGTCGAGGAGACTGTGCACCTGTGCCCATCTCCCTCTGCATTTGGTTCGGACCACAGCCTGCCTTCCAAGCAGTGCGGTTCACGGCCCTTAGACGGACAAAGCTTATACTTCTGAGGGAAGGCAGCTTCTGCTCTTCATGCCAGGGCAATACTCAAGGTGTTTCAGGCAGACGGCAGCACAGTAGCGCTGACGTCATCAAGGATCTGCGCGCGGCAACTGATCTCGCGCTGATGGTTACTAAGCACTCTGCTCAACCGTTTAATGGGGCTCATGGTCGTCCTTACAGGCACTTATGGCTTACCCTAGCTGTGCTGGAAGACGCGGACCGTTGGACGCTCCTAAACGTTCCAGTTGCTCCCGGCCTCTTTGGTGATGTCATGGAGCTTTTCTCAGAGATGCAGAAAGCGCGCCAAGGCGATGAGCCACTTGATACCTCGTCGCTCACTCCAGTCTTCATCTGCGAGGTTCCGCTCTTATGCACCTCGTCAGGCTCTAAGACCAGCTAAAATAGCCCACGTGATACCCCGCTCTGAACCGGACGCTCGTTTCGGCCGAAACCAGCAGTGGTAAGAACCTGGGAGGAAACGTCAGGGTCGGTTGAGGACCCTGCGCCGCGAGAGAGCCAGCACGCCATCGAGCCGTCTCCCTGACTGCCCGATAAAGTGTAAAAGTGAGTGCGCGGGAGGCCCCGCCCCCAAGAGCCATGTTCAAATGCATCATGTCCCCCATGTTCCTTCGGGCGACGATTGCTATGTCTGTTTAAATGCTGTTTGTGTGAGTTCCACAATAAAAGCATGTATACAATCAACAAAAGAGCTTTACTTCCTCTTAGACTCATCACTGTGTCACTCGCCCTGTCTCAGAACAGTGCAGAGCCACAACCAGAGCCACAACCTATGATTATAATGGACTTGCGAGGGAGCGAGAACACATGCATCATGTCCCCCATGTCACTATGGGTGACGATTGCTATATGTGTTTATATGATGTTTGTGTGAGTAAAAATTTTACTATAGAAGCATGTATCCAAATCCTTGCACCCAACATTGTGTCACTCGCCCTGTCCCTAACAGCGCAGAGCCACAAACCCATGATTATAATGGCTTCTCGATGGCGTAAGAGTGTCACACCATTACGCGACGCGACCCGCCCTCCCGCCAGTGCTTCCAGCCTCGCGGGGGCGAGGCCCTGGTCAAAATGAGCCATCAGTGGCTGTAGAGGTAACGCGTCCGCGGTGTAATTTCATCGGGAATATTCACGATGGATATTCTCTCTAATTCAAACGCAGACCTCCCCGCTTCAATGGCGTGGTCCCGTCACTGACTTTGCCCCAGAACCGTCCTGTTCTGCGACAGGAAGTTCTCAGTCTGCTCGAGAGGGAACGATAGAGCGAAATTTCCCCTCAGATCGAGCGAAATGCGCATGTTGAATTATCTGGACGATTGGCTGATTTTAGCCCACTCAAGAGATGTGCTATCAGTCACGTGAAAACAATGCTTCGCCGTTTGGATACGCTGGGACTGCGTGTGAATAAGCAGAAGAGCGTGTTTTTACGAGTCAGACTGCAACATATCTGGGAATATGTTTGTACTCTATGGCGATGCGAGCCCATCTCTCTCTAGAGCATTTCATCGACTCTGCGCTGTTTCAGACCGGGCAGGTCGTTTACACTGAGGGAATTTCAGAGGCTTCTGGGACTGATGGCGGCGGCTTTTTCAGTGCGCCATCTGGGTCTGCTACATTGCGGCCGCTACTGTTTTGGCTGTAACTCAAGTTCCGCCGAGAGCGTGGTCTTCGGTCCACAAGCACATACGGTCATTCACAGTTGCGTCAGCACTCTGAGACCGTGGCGTAGTCGGCAGGGTCGTCTGGGTGGTTGCTGGTAGTGTCGTCCCCTTCCTCATATGTATATATATATATTGTACAATTTATCTGTATAACTGGTGGGCAGTTGGGTTTGTTAGGGTAAAGGAAAAACAGTGGCTGGCAAGGAGGATCAGAGAAGCCGCCCAAGACCAGCTGGACTTTAACCTCAAGACATTTTTTTTTTTGTTTATCACTGTTATTATTATTATTATTATTATTTTTGTTTATCATTGTTATTAACATTATTGTGGTTTTTTTTTTTTTGTTTGTGTATATATATATAATTTTTTTTATCATGTCTGTAGGTTCAGAAGATCAGATTAGGGCTCTGACCGAGCAGCTCCAGCAGCTGCAAGCCGTTAATACCAGGCTTCAACAAGAAGCAGCAGCGCAACTAAATGCTGTGGCAGGACAGGGAGGGGTAACCAGCAGTCAGCAAGAAAGTTTAGTAAACCCAAGGTATGTCATTATCCCAAGAGAGCGGAAATGCCCAAGGTTTTCCGGTAGTAATAGTACTGGATGTCTGGGGGTTGAGGAGTGGGTAGAAGAAGCCCGTAGATGTTTAAATTCCAAACATATGACCCCTACTGAGCAGGCTTTGTTCTTGTATGACCATCTTGATGGGGAAGCTAAGTCAGAGATCTGATTTCGTCCCACTGTAGATAGAAATAACCCTGATCGAATCCTGGCTATTTTGTTCGAAACATTTGGTTGCCCTCAATCTTATATTGAAGCTCAGAAACAATTTTTTCAATGACGCCAGCGTGATGGGGAATCTTTACGTGAATTTTCTCATGCAATAATGTCTTTAATGGAGATAATTAATAATCATGGGAGATTTTAATATTCACGCTGATAATGCAAATGATACATTAGGACTTGCGTTTACAGACCTAATAAACTCCTTTGGAGTCAAGCAAAATGTCACCGGGCCCACTCATCGTTTTAATCATACACTAGATCTAATTATATCGCATGGAATCGATCTTACTGCTATAGATATTGTACCCCAATGTGATGATATTACAGACCATTTCCTTGTATCGTGCATGCTGCGTATAACTGATATTAACTATATGTCTCAGCGTTACCGTCTGGGCAGAACTATTGTTCCAGCCACCAAAGACAGATTCGCAAATAACTTGCCTGATCTATCTCAACTGCTATTTGTACCCAAAAATACACATGAATTAGACGAAATTACTGACAACATGGGCACTATTTTCTCTAATACATTAGAAGCTGTTGCCCCCATCAAATTGAAAAAGGTTAGAGAAAAACGTACTGTGCCATGGTATAACAGTAATACTCACTCTCTCAAGAAAGTAACTCGTAGTCTTGAACGCAAATGGAGAAAAACTAACTTGGAAGTTTTTAAAATTGCAGGGAAAAACAGTATGTCCAGGTATAGACAGGCTCTAAAAACTGCTAGGGCAGAGCATATCCACAAACTCATTGAAAATAACCAAAACAATCCAAGGTTTTTATTTAGCACAGTGGCTAAATTAACAAATTACCAGACGCCACCTGATTCAAATATTCCACCAACGTTAAATAGTAATGACTTTATGAATTTCTTCACTGATAAAATAGATAACATTAGAAATACAATAGCGAATGTAGATTCTACAGCGTCTAACACTTCAGTTTCATCCATCGCACCCAAAGATAAACTGCTGTGCTTTACAAATATAGGACAGGAAGAGCTAAATAAACTTATCACTGTATCTAAACCAACAACATGTTTATTAGATCCTGTACCCACTAAATTACTAAAAGAGCTGTTACCTGTAGCCGAAGAACCGCTTCTCAATATCATTAACTCGTCGTTATCTTTAGGTCACATCCCAAAACCATTCAAGCTGGCGGTTATCAAGCCTCTTATTAAGAAACCAAAACTAGATCCTAGTGTACTGGCAAATTATAGGCCTATTTCAAATCTTCCATTTATGTCTAAAATTTTAGAAAAAGTTGTGTCTGCTCAATTGAGCACCTTCCTGCATAAAAATGATCTGTATGAAGAATTTCAGTCAGGTTTTAGGCCCCACCATAGCACAGAAACTGCACTTGTTAAAATTACAAATGACCTGCTTCTTGCGTCAGATCAAGGCTGCATCTCATTTCTAGTCTTACTTGATCTTAGTGCTGCGTTCGACACCATAGATCATGACATACTCATAGATCGATTACAAAACTATACAGGTATTCAAGGGCAGGCTCTAAGATGGTTTAGATCCTACCTGTCCGATCGCTACCATTTTGTTTACTTAAATGGGGTGTCATCTCATTTATCATCAGTAAAATATGGAGTGCCACAAGGATCCGTCCTAGGTCCCCTTCTATTTTCAATATACATGTTGCCCCTTGGTAATATTATTAGAAAATACGGAATTAGCTTCCACTGTTATGCTGATGATACTCAGCTATATATTTCAACGAGACCAGATGAAACTTCCCAATTATCTAAGCTAACAGAGTGTGTTAAAAATGTAAAAGATTGGATGACAAATAATTTTCTCCAATTAAATTCGGATAAGACAGAGATATTAATTATTGGACCAAAAAACACCACACAGAATCTTGTAGATTACAATCTGCAACTAGACGGATGTACTGTTACTTCCTCTACAGTCAGAAATCTGGGTGTTATATTGGACAGCAATTTGTCTTTTGAAAATCATATTTCCAATGTTACAAAAACCGCATTCTTCCATCTTAGAAACATTGCCAAGCTACGAAACATGTTATCTGTTTCTGATGCAGAAAAGCTAGTTCATGCTTTCATGACCTCTAGACTGGACTATTGTAATGGACTTCTAGGTGGTTGTCCTGCTTCGTCAATAAACAAGCTACAGGTAGTCCAAAATGCAGCAGCTAGAGTCCTTACCAGGTCAAGAAAATATGATCATATTACCCCAATTTTACAGTCTCTGCACTGGCTACCTATTAAGTTCCGTATCAGTTACAAATTATCATTACTTACCTATAAGGCCCTAAATGGTTTAGCTCCTGCGTACCTAACTAGCCTTCTACCACGCTACAACCCATCACGCACCCTAAGGTCACAAAACGCTGGACTTTTGGTAGTTCCTAGGATAGCAAAGTCCACTAAAGGAGGTAGAGCTTTTTCACATTTGGCTCCCAAACTCTGGAATAGCCTTCCTGATAATGTTCGGGGTTCAGACACACTCTCTCTGTTTAAATCTAGATTAACCCTCTGGAGTCTAAGGGTATTTTTGGGGCCTGGAGAAGTTTTGTCATGCCCTGACATTTGTGCTTTTTTCAGTTTCTTATAAATATCTAAATGGGTAAAGTCTAATCTCACTGTAATCAGCACAAACTGGGCTATAATAATATAAGAAATGCATGTATGTACATGATTGTGTTTTTGAGAAAAAAAATATTATGCGTGGTTAGTGAAAAACTAAAAATGTTAAAACACTTGAATAAGGCAAAAAAAACTCATAAAGAACAATGGTTCCCGGGATTTTTGAGAACTGGAGCTTGTAGCCTAGAATTTTTCTTTCTAAATGATGTGAAAATCATCTTGTTTACTCACTCACAGAGAACAATATATTGATTTAAATTTTCTAAGACACTTTTTGTTGGTAAAAGTCATATGCGAGTAGGCGTCAACTACCATGAATATCATTGTGATTTACACCTGAGAAGACAAAGGCCTGCATAATGAGCTGCATAATGAGCCTCTCAGTCATCTGTGCCACTGTGAGTAAGGAGTTACAAGAGAGAATGTGAGAACAAAATAAATCTATATAATTTTATGTTTGTAGTTTATTTAGAATATATTTAATTATCCCACAACATAATTTAATATCCACTTGGGGGAGCAGTTAAACAGTTTATCAGGAACAATCAAAGCTGACTTTCAAACAAATTGTTTGGCATCCTTACTCCAGTCACACAATCCTTCAGAATCCTTTTAACAATCTTATTTTCTACAAAAAAAACATTTATTGTTATTATTATTATCATTATTATTAATGTTGAAAAGAGCTGAGAATATTTTTCTGGGTTTTTAGGGGGAATAAATTGAAAGAAAAGCATGTTTTTACATTTGTGACAGTTATCTATTTGTTACATTTATATTATTTACATCAAGCTTTTGAATGGTATAGTATTGTATATTGTTATTGAAACTTCATAATGTTTCACTTGATTATACATTTAGTCAGGAATTATAGTTTGGAAAAAGTATTTGGAAAAAGTCTAACTAGTAAAATGTTTACACGTTATGTGAAAACTAGTACAAGTATATAAATAAATAAAAAGAGACTTACTCATGTTTATGATCTCTGCTGAATAAAGTGCTGCATTCTTTTTTTCTGAGGAAATCCATTTCTCAAATCCTCAACCACATGACATCTTTTTGGGGTGAATTATGTCTTATTCCTCTCATCGCGAAGCAAACAGTAAAATAAACACTTGAAGAACAGGCTCGCTGCTTTTTCTTCTGGTATGGGCGTATTCAAGCCGCGCGCTTCAGTTTGAATCTGAATAGAGCGTTCGGCGCGGGGGCGTGGTCACATTAGATATAATGAAGGGAGACTTGAAAAACAGACATCGCGTTGTTTTCATATGGATTACTTTATCACAGAATATCTGTTTTCGGGGGCACTTGTTTAGTTTAAAAATAGACATGTCAAGCTTTCTATAGATATCTCTCTCATGTATTTTCGTTGAGTATTCACGGAGTTACAGTTCATTTTAATGACTTGTTTGTAAATGAAGATCAGCGCAGACAAAGGCTGCAGACAGCACACCTTGTTTGTTATCTTTATTTTATAAATGCACAAAGTTTTGTTGTTATTATGTCTGTATCCAAAAAAAAGTAGACCCTTTACAGATTCGATTGATGTATTGCTCTTATCTGTACGATTAAAACTGAAAGTGTAATTTAAGGTCTTTTCGGGGTTATCAGGAGAAAATGACTCAAAACGCGTATCCGCGTTAATCGACTCGAAAGGGTTAAAAACGCATCTCTTTCGCCAAGCATTCGAATAATGTATCTCTTAAATTGTGAGTGTAGTTGCATCTGCATTTTTATTCTTTAGCTTGGGTTAAACTAATTTTACTTTGTTGGATCAGCAGCTATGCTAATGATGTCTCTATTTTGTTTCTATGTTTTGCCACGGGATTTACATCCCGTGGTAACTAGGATTTACACAAGCTCCAGTCTGGATCCAGAACATCTGAGAAGAGATGATGCTGACCCTCAGAGGACCCCAGATGATGCTAACCTTGAATCAACAAACAGAACTAACAATTATTGCTACATGTGTGACTACATCCTATAATTACTATTAATAAATAATATTGATAGTTCATCATCTAGCTGACTACGTCTTGTATTATTATTATTATTATTTTTATTTTTCTAAAATCCTGTCAAACGTGCACAAACTACTAGCTACTACTAAATATTGTAGAAACATAATTTTCTGTAAAGTTGCTTTGTAACGATTTGTATTGTAAAAAGCGCTATACAAATAAACTTGAATTGAATTGAATTGAATTGAATAATTGAGCGTAAGAATCCAGGGGGAATTCCTGATTCTGATATTGTAATTCGCGATCATTTTGCAGAGTATGTCCGTGATAATATGCTTCGCAGAGAGTTAAAACGTCTCATACAATCACAACCTAGTATGTCCTTTATTGACGTTCGCAGTGAAGCTCTGCGTTGGTCAGATGACGGGGAGCGTCCTAGCCTTCCCCAGGAGTAGGCTAGAGCCTACTCTTGCGATACCCACATTGATGCTTGTGAATTGGTGGTAAACTCAAGTGCTGTAGCAGTAGAATCAGGTAAAGAAATTAGTGAATTAAAAGAAACTTTGCGTAAGCAACAAGTACAGTTAGATGCAATTTTGCAACGTTTATCTAACCCAGTTTGGCATGCTGCCCCCAGTGGCCCTAGCACCCAGCCTCGGCGATATCGGTTTGATTCAGAAGGCCAACCTATCTGTATGCGGTGTGGACACCCAGGTCATATAGCTAGGCGCTGTCGTAATTGGGAGGGAGCCCATCAAGCTGCTGCAGCCGGGGAGTTTCAGAGTAGAGCTGGGGGTCGGGGCAGAAATGCCATGGGGTCCTCGGGAAACTAGTTTCATCTAGTGCTCAGAGTCAGGCTCTAGATGGTGAATTGGTTGGCTCCTCTTTAAAATCAACTGTACCTTCACATTCTACACTCATTGGTCAATGTCCAATAATGAAGGTTGTAATGGCAGATGTAAGTGTGCCATGTCTTGTTGATACAGGCTCAATGGTGTCAACTATTACAGAGGAATTTTTTGCAGAACATTTCCAACTCCAGGTTCAGGGTATTTTGCAGTCATGTGGCTGGCTACAGTTGAAAGCCGCCAATGGACTAGATATCCCATATAAAGGATATTTAGAGTTGGATGTGGAAGTACTTGCTAGAACCTTGTCTCGAATGGGTATTTTGGTTGTACGAGATCCCCCTGATGTACAGACTCGGGCAAGAAAACGTAATGTTCCTGGTCTGTTGGGAATGAATATTCTGCAAAGTTGTTACCAAGAGCTGTTTAGTCAGCATGGCAGTGCGTTATTTCATTCCCCACCAGCTGTACCTGATGTGCTGAAAAATGCTATGTCTGAATGTCAGGTTCTTGAACGTTTAACTGATTCAGAATTTATCGGTAGTGTCTCAATTCCCCCAGGTCCCTCCATTTGTGTTCCCTCTGGGTCATTTAAGCTAGTCCCAGCCTTGTGCAGACAGGGAGTTGGTTCGCTTATTCCTGCTGCATTTTTAGAACCTCCAGGGATAGGCGACTGGCAACTACCTGCAGACCTCCTGATTCCATCTTCCTTGGTAACTATTGGTGAGGGGACGGTCTATGTACCCTTGGTTAATATAGGTACTCAGGACAGGTGGTTAAGACCCCGTACTTTTTTAGGTAGACTTCAAATGGTTAGTGTATGTCCCCATAATCAGTCTCTAATTTTTGGCAGCGAAGAGAGTTGTGAAAGTCCTACTGTGTTCATTCAGTCAGCTGAGGTAGTGAATCGCACTGTCCCTGGTCTGGCCAATATATCATGGCCTAATCTAGAAGAGGTAGAACAGGAAGATGCTAATGCTTTGTTGGAGAAGTATAGTGTGGTTTTCAGTCAGAATGATGGGGATTTAGGATGCACAAACTTGATAGAGCACGAGATTCCCTTGCTAGATAATGCACCTATTCGCCAACGTTATAGACGACTCCCTCCCTCCCAGTATGACCTTGTGAAGGCTCATATCCAAGATTTGGTAGAGCAGGGGGTGGTGCGGGTGAGTTGTAGCCCCTTCTCCTCCCCCATTGTGGTGGTCAAGAAGAAGGACGGGTCAATTCGCCTGTGCGTTGATTATCGCCAATTAAATGTGAAAACCAGGAAGGATGCGTTCCCCCTTCCACGCATAGAGGAATCTTTGGATGCTCTGACTGGTGCTTGCATGTTTTCTACATTGGATTTGGCGAGTGGTTACAACCAGGTCCCCGTAGCCGAGAAGGATCAAGCTAAGACCGCTTTCTGTCCACCTTTTGATCTGTTTGAATTTCAGCGTATGCCATTCGGCCTTTGTAATGCACCATCAACATTCCAGAGATTGATGGAGCGCATCTTTGGAGATGAACGATTTCACTCCCTCCTCCTATATTTGGATGATGTGGTTGTTTTTTCTTCATCATTTCAGAATCATCTGAAGCGGTTGGAGCTAGTGTTACATCAGTTGCAACAGAATGGCTTGAAACTTAAGCTCATAAAATGTCACTTCTTCCAGCCAGAGGTAAAGTACCTTGGTCATGTCATTTCCGCATCTGGTGTCGCCACTGATCCCGACAAGATCAGTGCTGTTAAAGAGTGGAAAACTCCATCTACTGTCATAGAACTGCGCTCTTTCTTGGGCTTTGCCTCTTATTATAGGAGGTTTGTGGAAGATTTTGCAAAGTATGCTGCCCCTCTCCACAAATTAGTAGCAAAGTTGCAGCCTTCCGGTAAAAGAGCTAGGCCCAGACCAAATAGCTCCTGGAGTGATCACTGGGACTGGAGTTGCGAACAGGCATTCCATCTGCTTAAGGAGAAACTGATTGGGGCCCCAGTATTGGGGTATGCAGATTTTACTAGACCATTTGTTCTAGAAGTGGATGCTAGCAATCTGGGGCTGGGGGCAGTCCTGTCCCAGGAACAGGGAGGAGGGCAACGTCGGCCACTCGCATATGCAAGCCGTGGGCTTAGACCTACTGAGAGGAATATGACAAATTATTCAGCTATGAAATTAGAGCTGCTTGCACTCAAATGGGCGGTAACAGAAAAATTTAGAGACTATCTTCTTGGCTCTAAATTTACAGTCCTCACAGACAACAACCCTCTTTGCTATCTCCGTACAGCTAAATTGGGTGCTGTAGAACAACGCTGGGCTTCACAGCTGGCACTTTTTGATTTCATCCTGATGTACAGACCTGGGACATCTAATAAGAATGCAGATGCACTCTCTCGCTTGCCTCCTGTCCCGCTGCCAAGTTCTATGGGAGAAGTCGCTCCTGGTATCACGGTTCCTGAAGAGGTTGAACAAGCTTGCATTAAACATCATCAGCAGTGTTCTGCTGTTACATCTATTATTGAGGCAGCTCCAGCAAGAGGTAAAGCCGACCTGCAAGTGTTACAGGCAGAAGATGCAGTGATACAGGCTTTCTTGGTGTATTGGAAACATGGTGGGGTCCCCTCAGCTTTGGAGTGGACCAAGGAATCTCCAGCAGTCCTGGAAATGGTTCGCCAGTGAAATAGAATCCAAGAACATCAGGGAGTATTGTATCCACGAAGTCATGTCCCAGGGGTAGAGAGTAAGTGTTACAGCTGTTGTTACCACAGAGGCTGAGAAGTGAAGTACTGACTAATCTTCATGACCATCATGGTCATCAAGGGGTGGAACGTACTACCACCCTTGAACGTCAACGCTGTTACTGGCCCTTTATGCGGCAAGATATTGAACGTTGGTGTCAAGAATGTACTAGGTGCCTGACAACCAAAGCTGTACAGACAAAGGTGAGAACTTTTATGGGCAGCCTGCTTGCTTCTAGACCCCTAGAGATTGTGGCCATTGATTTTACCATGCTTCAACGAGCTAGTGATGGTAGAGAGAACCTCCTCGTTGTGACCGATGTGTTTTCTAAGTTTTCACAAGCATATCCTACATCTGACCAGAGAGCTGTGACGGTCGCTCGAATTCTTACGGCGCTGATCCACTTGTCCATGCGACACTTCTGTTGCGCCGCGCTCCACTATATTCCTATGGGTGACGTCACGCGACTTTGTCGCACCCGCAAAGCATTCCGGGAAGGCGGCGCTTCATTTGAAAAAGTGCTCCGCGTCAAAAAGCTGGCCGATGCCCATCTTTATGCAAATGAAGTCCGTCAAACGCGGCGCGTCTATCCAATAGAAGTAGAGCATATGGAGACGGAGGGAAGTCTCTTCGCAGGTCACATCCTACTTCAAAAATGCACGGAAACTTTAGTTCCAGAGTACAAAATGGAGGAGAAACTGATTGTGGCTGTCGCAGGATTTCCTAATTTATATGATCCGACTTTATTGTCATATAGGGACAACGAGCTACGCAGTTCCGCATGGAGAAGGGTGCCAGAGGTCGTTGGAGTCCCTGGTGGGTTTTATGAGTTTGCATTGTGTTAAATAAAATGTTAATTGATTCATAGCAGACAGCATATGTACATCTGCAGAAACGGGTTAATATGCTAGTAATATTTATGATAGCAGGTAACATTAGGATGGTAGGTAGAGAGATTTTGATGGACTTTTACATAAATAAATAAATAAATACATACCTCATGACAGATCTAACCATTTGAAATGGGCATATCAATTTGCAGCTTAAAGTTTAAACACTACAGAATAATGAACACTGATGAGAATGATAGTCATGAACACCATTTAAAAAACTTAATTATTAGCTTAAAGCAAGATTAGATGCACAGACAGATTCATTGCCTGTACTTTTCTCTTACATATATTTTTATTATTATTAGAGGATGTGTGTCGGTCAAGGTGGAAGAGCTTGAGGGACCAGTTCACCAGGGAAAAGAGGAAGGAGAGGGAGAGAAACAGGAGTGGGGCTGGGGCCTCATCTGCTCGGCCATGGAAGTATATGGCTGTGATGGGGTTCCTGGCCCCATTCATGGAGTGTAGGCTTGTTTATATTTTGTTCAATGAGTTTATATTTATTGTTTTAAGTTTATTTTGTTCAATAAGTTCACATGTTCAATAAGTTAATATTTTGTTCAATAAATAATTAAGTTTTTTAAATGGTGTTCATGACTTTCATTCTCATCAGTGTTCATTATTCTGTAGTGTTTATACTTGGTGTACACATTTGCTAAGCCAATATAGATAGTTACTGTAGATAGATTTATTGCAACTGTAAAATAGAATGTTGTTTGGATGAATCCAGTAGATACCCACGTAAAAAAAGAAAAACTTCAGAGGTACAACTAATAACTAAACCATAAAATTACAATTAACTTTATTTTATTTAGTTAATAAATAACTAAAATCTGATTCTGATGTTTAGTTATTAACTAAACTAAATCTTTAGTTACCTAGATTTATGAACTAAATCTACCATTTATTAGTAGATAAATGGTTATTTATCTACTAATAAATAACCATTAATAACTAATGGTTAACTGAAATAATAATTTTAATAATAATAGTTTTTTTATGAAAAAAAAGATAACTGACGATATATGTATTATACACAGAATGAAGAGTTTAATGACAAGGTTGAGTTAGAACAGGTAAGTTGTCACAAAGGGTCTTGTAGTGTAACATCCCTGTGAATTTTATTTAGTGGGGTTAATCAGGCTAAAAGGGCTCATTGTTTTTCATAACAGTGGGGTGAAAATGCTGTGTGAAGGGGGAAGTCAGGTGTATCACATATATCTACTTTACATTTCCATGTGTTATACTTCTGGAATATGGACCTTTGCTTTTAAAGAGCAATGTATGTATAATGCTTGTGCTACTTTGGAAATATGCCTTTAAAGGACAATGTGGGTGGCTCTTAAAAGAGCCGTTGTGTTATGCAGCTGCTGTGCCGTTTTATGGCTGGACCTGCCAAGGAACAGCACCCTCTTCGCTGAAATAAGAGGCGAAGTTGCCTCTCACTCTCAAGGCCTCCCGTGTAGCATTGTTGGCAGACATCCTGGATACTCCCCGGAGACAACTACCATCACCAGGCCTACGGTAACTACCTCCGCTGTGCCTTCTCCTCAGGGTCATGACACGCAGGTAGTTGTGGAGAAACGCAAGTGGCTCTGACACACGTCTCAGCAGTAGTGGGGCTGACAGCCATCACTCTTCTGTACATTCTCCACTGTGAAGACAGAATGCCAAAAGCACACTCAACTACAAGCCTGGCACGACTGAGACGGTAGTTGTACACCCTCTGCTCTCCAGGGACATGGGGGCCAGGGAACGGGCGCATGAGGTTCCGGCGGAGGGGAAATGCCTCATCCCCTACAAACACAAATGGCATGTCACCACAATGCTCAGACCCAGGGATGACCGCAGATTCAGGGAGGTCCAGGGTACCATCTCGGAGGCCCTCACCAAAGGCAGAGTTGTAGAGGGATCTGCCGTCACTCGTCCTGCCATATCCACCAACGTCAACTACCCTGAAGAGGTAGTTGGCATCGACCACTGCCAACAGCACGATGGAATATGTACCCTTGTAATTATAGTACAGGGAGCCGGAGTTGTCTGGGGCCTGGATGACCACGTGCTTCCCATCCACCGAACCAAGACAGTTGGGGAAGTTCCAGCGATGGCTGAACCCTTCTGCAATGGCCACCAGTCCTCCATGCATGGTGCAGGCAGGTACTCCGGCAGCAGGGCATCCCAGATGGCAGCTGACACCTCTTTCACCACTCTTCCCACAGTGCAGTGGCCCACCCTGTAGCTGCTAGATATTGTCCTGAACGAATCCCCTGTTGAGAGGTATCTGTGAAGACATAAACATATATTAAATATAATAGAAATTAACGGTGGGACGCATTGTTACGTAATCTGCATGCATATTTTAAAAAAAAAACTAATTTATCATTAATAACACTTTTTAATTAATCATTTTTGATTAATATAAGTGTTTAAGTGTTTATTACAAATAAATGAAAAAAAAATCTATAAATTTTAAAGTGTTTATTACAAATAAATGACAAAATTATATAAATGTTAATGAACTAATAAATGAACTAATAAATGTAGTATATTCAGGCAGTACACATTAACCAGTATATGTAATCACTTTTAGATATCACACATTAACCTATTACGAAAATTTGAAAAATGAAATGTGGTGTTTCTCATTGAAATACCCTATTGATGTTGAGTATCTAGTAATTAATTAAACAATGTTGCTTTAAAGGACCATTCCGGTGAAAAAATGAACCTAGGGGTAATTAACACATGGTTACCGAGTCGATCGTTCCCTGGGATGTGTTTTTCACCGGAATTGACCTTTAAGATCATGAGTGAACGTCCACTACTCAATTAATAATTGTATTATCTGAAGTAGCCTACCGTAGACAAATAGCCAGGCGCTGAGCAGGACCAATTGCCTGACGAAAAAAGGTGTTCGTCTTGGCAATCCGGGGTCCCACTCGTCGAACAGCTCCTTGGACAGCCTGAAATGTTCCCTGAACATATCGTCGTCAAGCTGGAGCTCCAACACAAGGCGGTGGTACTCCCAACACTCGTGCCGGACAACTTCACTCCGGATAGGGTGAACCCAGTGCCGACGACGTGGCTTCTTCCTCCGGAGGTAGAGCAGAGCAGCTACAATGATCATTCTCTTATTCGATTCATGACTGAAATCCACAAAACACATCACTTCCTCGAACAAATGCTTTAAATAAGCAACATTTCCCGCTTGGTCAAAACCACGCCCATAGCGGCAAACAGAGGAACGCCCATCAACGTACAAATGTGGGGAGGCGTCGCGACACCACGCGACAGTCGTGTCGGACAAGTGGATCAGCGCCGTTACGGAACGATGGTTTTATACCTATGGTGTCCCAAAACGGATCCATTCAGATCAAGGATGAAACTTTGAGGGAGAGCTACTGAAACGCCTTTGCCAGTTGTATGGAATTGAGAAGTCACGAACTAGCCCTTACCATCCAGAAGGAAATGGGCAATGTGAACGCTTCAACCGGTCATTGCACGATTTGCTCCGCACTTTACCCCCAGAACAGAAAAAGAGATGGCCTCATCATTTGCCTCAGTTGTTGTTTGCCTATAACACCTCAGTGCATAGCTCCACAGGATTCTCTCCCTATGAGTTGATGTTTGGAAGAAAGCCTCTTCTCCCTATAGATTCGCTTCTGGGACAAACTGAGGAGGGGACTGAGGAGGTTATAACTCACCCTACAGTCAATGCATTACATGCTGTGTTTAGACCCTGGTGTTGATCTTATTTTGTTTCTGTCACCGGGACGGTGACATTTTTACGAGGGGGGTGAATGTAAGGGGTAGGACATTAGGACCCAGTAGATACCAACTCAGAGCATGTCATTGCTCATCCAGCTATTTAGTGTGACGTAGTCACAGAGCATTAAGCTAAGCTAGCATTCCAGCATAGTGTGTCGGTACAGCGTGGGGAATGAAAGCACCAGGATCGATGGTTCAAATCAGTGCTGTTGTCATTGCTTGAGGCTGGAGATTGGCCAGTGGACAAAACGGTTGTTCTGGGCAAACTGTTGCAGGTACCAAGTTAGATTATGAAATGTGGTGAATGATCGTAAAAGCTTGGTATATTGATTTTTGTATCTTCTGTCACAGTAACACCGTGAGATTGTGGTGAAGACGCATTGTGCAAACATTTGTTTGCTATTCAGGACGTGTGTCCAGTCACTGTTTTTCCTGTTTAGTTTTAGCTATACAAACTGCCTACCATATTTTATACTACCGTTTGCTGAATGCCCTAGGGGATGAGAGGAGAGGGAGAGTGCGGGTTTTGTGTTTTACATTGTTTGTTTTTGCTCTGTTTTAACTCTCTCTGATAACTTGTATATACAATGTGAGGTTCTCTAATTGAAATAATAGGGTGATGTGTAGTTTTCCAAAGAGACAAACGCCTGCAGTGGTGTGTGTGTGAAGTGAAGAGGGAATATTGCTGTGAATCACGTGTGATATATTAATTGGGTTGTTTTACCTGTGTATTCTTAAATTATTCATTACGAGTGACGTGTGGTGTGCTTTAAATTCTGACACGTCTCAGGAGGGAAACTCCGTGCACGCCCTTAACCATTTGGTGTTTTGATTGAGGGAAGTTTCATAAAGTATAACAGTTGTCTTTTAAAAATTGTTTATATAATTGAACTATTGTGAAATAAATAAATGTATATATTTTTTGACATACCAGCTTCCATCTGCGTCCTTTAATTAGGGTGGCTTGCGTGACACCAGGTAGCCCTTTTGAACTGAATATTTTATAATTTGATTCAAGTAGTATAGAGATTGTGTGATAGACTCTTAAAGGCCACACAGGGAAATAATAATATTTTGTAACTGACACCAGTGGCGGCTCGTGGGTTTTCAAATACAGGAGGCACACTAATTGTACTGGTCTGGGGATCCCTGCCGATTGTTATTATTTGCTTAACCACTATAAAATAGCTTTTTGGGGGCTTTTGGTCAGAATACATAAAGGAAACACTTACCTGTCCTATCATTTGAAACAAACATCCATCCATTCTTAAAAGTCTGTGTTAAAAGAGAGCTGCCTGTTGTGCTATTTAATTTAAGCCTACTGTTGTAGCCTTTAGTTTTAGCTCCCTTTATTTTTTATTTGTATATATACTGTTTGAATGACAGCTTGGGAAATCTACTGGTGATCAAATATTCAATATCGCCACTCATCATAAATACTTGGTAAATTATCAGCCCAGCCGTAGCGGAGATGTTCAAACTAATAGCATGTAATTTACAATTTCTATGATGATTGGCTGATATACCAGAAGAGAGGCTAGCCCCCTCTATGTTGCTCCTTTTCTCAACACTCAATGCTGATTGGCTAATTTTTTACCAACGGAGGCATGAGCACTCATCTCTCCCCTGGCCTCCCCCTCCCCTTCTCTATCTCTTAGCAGTTGTAATTACATCAGCAGATTTGGCACATTTGTGAAAGAAAAGCTGCATTTCTACATGATGGTATTACAACTGTGAAATTACAAACAAAAATATATACATTCTGAGACGTGAAGTGAAATAAGATTTTGAATTTTATCAACATTAAGTTGTCCTCTTTTTCACCTCAAACTTTTGGGGAAGCTGTGCCTCCCCCCGAAGCGCCGCCACTGGATGACACAGAACTTATGAGGTAGCCATTGCAGAGACTGTAAAATTAGGGTAAAGAATTGTAATTGGTCGAATATATCTCTAATATTTTGTGTTGTAGATTTTCACAATTCATGTTTTAATCATGGGTATATTATGTAGTGTATTAGCGGATGTGATGTATATAAATTGAAAATGGCCCAGTAAATAAATGGAATATTTGTGTTTTTTAGTGATTGAACATTGGCTAATGAAAAATGACAATATAATTAATGATTTAAACATTGTGTGGAGGGATTGACTTGCTTTTCACACTGAAGAAGGTCTTGAGCCGAAACATTTTTTTTTTCCTATCGGTTATGTGAATGTAAAATCAAATGTAAAATTACTGGTTTTTTAGAGTGTGGATCATGGTCTCAAATACTAAGAAACTATATAAGTAGTTTAATAATATATGAGTCACTGCTTAGCTTAATTGAAATCATCCTGGCTATCACAATGGGAAAATGTATCTTTAATGATCTATGGCTCGAAGACGTTGCGTTTAGTAGCTGGCTCAAGCCCGTCGCTAACAATCGGTATCAAGCATCCAAACACAAGATGCGGAAAAGCTGAACTGAGTAGCTGGTTACTCACGCGCTGTGTTCGGTGCGGAGAGAGAGCCGCGTATCACGGACAGTCCTTCATGCACATGAATGAACAAATACTAATCGCAGTTTTGAACAAACAGAAAAGGATGTGTAAGAGCCCAATTCAGTACCACGGTGTTCAGGGCTCACGCAGAGATAGGCGTCTTAAAACGCTTGTACACCGAATTTGCTTCTTTTTGCTCTTGTGCGACAAATACATACAAAAATATGTCAAAATACCCGCCTTGGAAAGTATGCTCGAATTTATTTTTTTTTTTTTCTTCAATTATTTGTCAGTTATTTCTTAAGTGAAAATAAACAGTTGAGGAAAAAGATGCGTTCATCGTCTCTTAAAGTGACTGCGCCTAATTTAGCTACTAGCTGCTGTAATGTTAATTCAAGAAAATGAAAGAAAAATCACTCACTGCTCTTGACTGCATTACTTTGTAGTTTTAACAAGAATTTATGCACAGTCATACCAAAAATTATCCAGACTCCAGATATAATTTTTGATATACATATTTTACTAGTAGGTACAGGACACTAATACATTTATGTAAGTGAGTATAAGCAAACTGTGACATATTATATTGGTAATTGGTCAACAAAGTATTGATAGTTGTGTAAATATTGTCATAATAACAGTTGTCTGTAGTTTTGGTTGATTGTAATCAAGGCCGTATTAAGACAGTGTGGTGCCCCTGGTCACTATACCTCGAAAGCCCCCCACCCCACCAGACATAATGGGGTCAGATCAGCTGACCCCATCTACGGCCCTGCCTGAGGGTGTTAAATACTGTGACCAAACACCAATAACACTTGTTATTTTGGAAAGTAATGCCATAAAATAATTGTTAATTTACAATGTTACAATTGTTCAGTGTTCCTGTGTTCTTGATATTCAAGAAAAAGAAGGCAAAGGCTTCAGTTTCTTAATCTCAAGAAATAATAGAATAACTCTTTAAATAATAAAACTTGTTACTTTCAATGAAAGTCAATAATAAAAAAAATACTTTTGAAAGGAATTTTAATGACTGAAGTTATTTATCGTAATTCGTGTAGGTCATAAATTCAAATCCTAATAGTCATAAAAAGGTCTTAAAAAGTCTTAAATTTGACTGATTGAACCCTGCAGAAACCCTGCCTTTCATACAGAAGACACTTAAATCTTCTCTCCACTGTGAATCCTCCTGTGGTTATTTAAGGTTCCTCTAAATTTATAACTCTTTCCACACTGATCACATACAAATGGCTTCTCTCCGGTGTGAATTCTCATGTGGGCATCAAGATTTACTTTTTGATTGAAACTTGTTCCACACTGTTGGCAGGTGAAAGGGTTTTCTCCAGTGTGAATCCTCATGTGGACTTTCAAATTTTCTTTTCGTCTAAAACTTTATCCACACTGTTGGCAGGTGATCGGGTTTTCTCCAGTGTGGATTCACATGTGGACTTTCAAGTTTTGTTTACGTCTGAAACTTTTTCCACACTGTTGGCAGGTGAATGGCTTTTCTCCAGTGTGAATTCTCATGTGGTCAATAAAGTGTCCTCTTTGACCGATATTCTTTCCACACTGTGGACAAGTAAACAGCTTTTCTCCAGTGTGAATTCTCATGTGGATTTTGAGGCTTGATGTTCGATTGAAACTTTTTCCACACTGTGGGCAAGTAAACAGTTTCTCTCCTGTGTGAATCATCATGTGGATTTTAAGGCTTGCTGGTCGAATAAAACTCTTTCCACACAGTTGACACGTGTAAGGGATCTCTCCTGTGTGAACTCTCATGTGGAATTTGAGGCTTTTTTTAGTAGTATAACTCTTTCCACACTGTTGGCAGGTAAAACGACATCTAGTTCCAGTCTTTTGAGCTCTTTTTTGAGACAAAGTATTTTCAGGCTGTGAACAAGTAACAGATTTTCTCTGGTTATTAAAGCATGTTTTTTCATAATGATCTTTATGTTCATTTTCTTTCAGTTCTTGATTCTCCTCCTTCGGTGCCATTGAGTCTAAGATGGAAATAAATAGAAAAATAACCATAGTTTAAAATGGCACAAAGGAAATATATACATAAACATTTAACATGTAAAGCATCAAAACCTTTAGCTTCTACGTGCTCTAAGCTGCTCTCAGGAACTCTACTCAATATTGTTAACCTTTAGCAAAAAATTTTTCCAAGTCCCACCATAGCACAGAGACTGTCCCTGTAGATTCCAACCCTAATAAAACACACCAGCCTGTAATGTTCAAGAAATGCTGAAGACTTATTTTAAGAGTGCATTTGATAAAACTTTGCTTTGATTACATAGGGTTGTGATTACTCATATTGAGATGTTGCTGATCTTGGATGTGTTTTACATTACATTTACATTTAATCATTTAGCAGACGCTTTTATCCAAAGCTACTTACAAATGAGAACCATAGAAGCAGTCAGGTCAACAAGAGAACAACAACAACAGTATACAAGTGCCATGACAAGTCTCAGTCTAGTAAAGAACGCATAGGCAGGGTTTTTTTTTTGTTTTTTTATTTTCTTTTTTATATAAAATGAAAAGACAAGTAAAGGAAAAGTGCTAGTGTTAGTTGGTTAAGTGCAGGCGAAAAAGATGAGTCTTTAGATGTTTCTTGAAAATGAGTAAAGACTCAGCTGTATGAATTGAGATTGGGAGGTCATTCCACCAGCTGGGCACAGTCCAGGAAAAGGTCCGTGAGAGTGATTTTGAACTTCTTTGGGATGGTACCACAAGGCGTAACTGTTTTCCTAAGCATTGTAAGCCTAAGATGATTGTAGCTCCATTGGTGGCAAGGGGTCTACGATGTACTTGGGCTTACGATTCTTTTGTGAAATGCAGCCCTGGTGTAGTGTGAAAAGAGCAGTAAACCATCAACTTTAATTCCAGGTTCAAACTGTATGGTCTTTAGAAACATATACATTAGATTTCTTTGTGCCAGGGCTTGTCAGTTTTATATTTCCTACTGAACCTAAAGAACTCCCCATATCTCTACATGTTAACAGATGAGTATTTATGTTATCAAAGATGGTATTGCTAGGCTAGTAATTTCCTTCTATTATTCTTGGGAAAATAGAGATTTTAAAATTAAGAACCTGTGTGTTATATATTTTGAAAATATTATTTTGATCATCCTTTTTCTGTTTATAGAACAGACATCCATCTTTGAAACGTTGCCACATTTAATCAGTGTTTAATGTTCTCTTTATGTATGACATACTCCCTTTGAAAGTTCACTGCTTAGTTTAAATAAGTGTATTTATTAAATGTCTACTTTTGTGGTTTTGTTATGTTCTAAGGGTGGAGAAAGAAGATTGACTTTTTATGTTGCCCCCTTACCAACTCTAGACTCGGGAGGAAGTAATATTTACAAAGCTTTTAAACAGCTGGTTTAAACTCCGTGTCTGCATAAGTGCATAGCCTTTATTGCATAGGTGTCCAAAACTTTTGAATTAAGTTTTATTTTTATTGTATATAAAGTTTAAAAGGAAAGGTATATTAGAAAAGGTTTATTAGTAAAGGCAACAGAGGGTGTGGGGACATTTATGTTGTAGTAAAGATGTAGACAAAGGGAAATGCTTTTTGGCTTTGCTAGCCATTTAGCAAAATGTTAATTCATAGTTAACCATCAAATGCCTACAAACACCTACAAAGTTGTGTTTATTCCTCAGCAAACATTGATTGATTTCAGATAAGTAAGAACATGCACTCTTGGGGTTCTACTTTAATTTGTTATGGCCTCTCCTCAGATATACATCTTTACAAGCTGTTACCAATTACTGGTGAAACCCACATAATGGGTTTAAATGAAATACTCTAATCCAAATCTCTTGATCACTTGGAATCCACTATGGAGATCACGTATAATTTAATTTTTGTCCCGTATTAGTTTGTCATACATCCTGTACAGTAGGCCTAAAAGGCTTTAAAAAAAAAACTAAAATAGAACAATAAAATTAACCCCATGAAAAAAAAACCCCGCTTTTTCTGAGTGACAGTAAACTTCAAGTTCAAATTAAAGAATTTCACAAATGTATGTTTTTAAAGGCATGTATGAGAGAACTGGGTATTTGATAAGACTTGCATATTCCGAATACCATATTTTCATATTTTTTATATTTTCATATAAGTCGCACTTTTTTTTCATAGTTTGGCTGGCCCTGCGACTTATAGTCAGGTGCGACTTATTTATCAAAATTAATTTGACATGAACCAAGAGAAATTAACCAAGTTAAAACATTACCGTCTCCAGCCGCGAGAGGGCGCTCTATGCTGCTCTGTGCTCCTATAGTCTACCCCTGAAAACATAGAGCGCCCTCTCAAGGCTGTAGACGGTAATGTTTTCTCTTGGTTCTTGGTTCTAAATAAATGCGACTTATAGTCCAGTGCGACTTATATATGGTTTTTTTCCCTCGTCATGTCGTATTTTTAGACGGATGCGACTTATACTCAGGTGCGACTTATAGTCCGAAAAATACGGTACATTTAACGATTCCTGCATTAACATTTTAATGTGATTTTAAACCAGTTAAGTACAAGAAGGTAAAGAACTTGCACACTGTTTTGCTTGCCATGCGCCAGAGCATGTGAGCGAAGCAGAGCAGTGTGACTACGCTTTACGCTCTATGGACGTGCGCTCCACTCAGTCGCTCAACCGCCTAAGCAAGTGCTCTGTTAATATTCTGCTCACGCTCGCCGTAAACCAATTCACGCTCAGATCAAGGGTTGGGTATTGTTTGAATTTTATCGATTCCGATTCTTATCGATTCCTAGTTTCAATTCCAATAAGATAAAAAATCAGTAAAACGCCAAACATTAAGGTGTCAAACATGTATTCTGTCTTTTAACAAAGCATTCTGTTGCAGCTGAATAACATGAGCAAAAATCAACAGCCTACAAAACACTTGCATGAGGAATTTTGCCTGTGCTTTAAAAAAAATACCATTACAAAAACAACTAGATTAACATACATTTCAAATATTAAAGTGTTAAAGACAAGTAAACAGTCTGTAATAAGATAGGAACAAACAAATCAATTAGAAATATCATAAATAAATACAACTAAACAAAATTTCAGGTACAGAAACTGTAAAAGTTTAAAAGCACTGCATAGTTTTCTTTTTATAAAAAAAAAAAAGATTACTTAAAGTTATTCAATATATTCAGTCAAGATCAGTGAATGATTTTGTTCTTTGATTAACATTAAGCAAAAATACTGTACGTGTTTTCTTTCTCATCTGTTTACATTCATGTAAGACAAAAACGTATGTGTTTATGATGATATACTGATGTAGCTTTCTGTATATTGGTCGACAAATATGAAAGAAGTCAGTTTCAAGTCAGAACAACCTTTTTCTACAGTGGAAATACACAGAATGGTCCGAGAACGGACACAAACTGAGAACCCGCAGCGCGACCGCCGACCGCTGCTCTCTGGGTACGCGCTTGCACTTCATTTGTGCTGCATACAAACAGGCCACAAATTCTTTCCGTTCCTGCACTTAATAATTTTTAATCAAATTTAAATGCGAACGCAGGAATCGTAAAGCAGAATCAATCGAAATGCACGCTTCTTATCGAATAACTGGTTCTTGTAAATTTGGAACTGGTTGT
This sequence comes from Carassius carassius, assembly GCF_963082965.1. Taxonomy (NCBI): domain Eukaryota; kingdom Metazoa; phylum Chordata; class Actinopteri; order Cypriniformes; family Cyprinidae; genus Carassius; species Carassius carassius. The sequence goes on along the minus strand of NC_081780.1, from coordinate 23,672,649 downwards.
TTACTGTTTGTACTGAAAATCTTGGATAATTGTCTAAAATTATTCATGCTGAGTTGCTGATAAATAGCAATTAACATGCTTCAAAACAAAATTCCTAACTTTTTCTTAAATTTATTAATTAAAATGTATTAAATATATTAACCTAACCTACATTAACATACCTAAAATGCAAAAACTGGAAAAAAAGTGTATTTGATTTTCGTTAACTTTATTTCCGCGAAAATAGGCTAGCTGCTGTTGTTGTGTAATAAAACATTCAAAACAGGTTCATTAAAACACAAACACACACACAAGATGAAATATGTTTAGATCTTTCATAATTCGTGGCTATAATTTACACTAAAAAATATATATATATATTCTTAATCCATTGTTTTAATGTAGACTAGTCTAGCATAAAACAGAAAAGCCTATTCAAAATTTGTGACCTTGATTTTGTCTGCATGTAATGATTGGGGCTCCATTCAATCAAATATAACTAACCCTAGCCTACCTGTTTATTGTTTTTTTATTGTATCTAACTAGCTCACCTTTTGCTGCGCCATTTTTGTGCTGCTTCAGATTCAAATATTAATCTTTAATAACTTTAACATTCTCCCTGTATTCCTTCCCAGTTTCTTCTTCCTGCTCATTCTTAACTTAGATTTTTACTTTACATTTATGTATAAGGCTTGCAACTTCGTTGAAACGATATCTGAACTCCATAACTGCTCTACTATTCTCGGCCTCTACAGATTCTGGATCTTGAGCAAGTAAGTCACCAAAGGGCATTCTGGGTTGAGTGAGCAGCGCGTAATCTTCAGATAGGCGCTCTGCGCTCTTAAGAAAATATTACCGCTCTACTCACATGCTCTGCCACGCGCACATTTGAAGAGCAAACAGAGTTCAGTTCATCTCCAGAGCCAGAGTAGACTCCTCTTTTTTTATATTTAACTTCCAATAATTATGTAAGTATATCCTTGTAAACACATCCATTTTTGTCTTAAGTGAACATAAACAGATCATAAAGAAAGCTTGTGTGTAACAATATTTTAAGATCCACGTGCATTTGGTGTTAAAGAGACAGTATCCTAAAAAACATGTGCTGACTGTCATTAACGTTAATCAAAGAACAAAAGAAAATCATTCACCAATCTTGATTATACATTTTTTGTAACTTTAATGAGGATTAATCTATTTTCTATTAAACTTTGGATTTAAATTGTTATATCTGAAATCTGTTTAGTTCAATTATTATTTATGCTATTGTAAACTGACGTTGTTCCCATTTTATTATTGATGGTTTACTTGACTTTACGGGAGTCGTTGGATGCTAAATCCACTTTTACTTGGTGTTTGCATATAATGTGTCTTAGCAGTGTGTGGAACTCTACAATGGAAAAAAAGCTAAATTTTTTATGTTTAATTCCCCAAAAAACCTGAAGTCTAAATAATCAAGCCAATGTTTTTTTTTAAGCTATAATTATTCGCATTTTATGTTGCACTATATGTCCACGCACTAACCACAAGGCTATTGGTGCAGACTTTGAAATGTAGTCTATTTTGAATTTTTTGTTGTTGTTGTTGTTGTTAAAACATGTTCTGTAGAAAAAAAAAGTGTTCTTTAGACTGCTAATTTTTGGTCATGTCATGCATCTGCAACAGACTGCTTTGTAAAATTACACTAAATAAATATGTCTGTCAACTAAATGTTTGACTATTTTTTTTACATTATTGGCATTCTTCATAAAGATCATCCATTTCTGTAGAGCTGGACATTTCAACAAGGACCTAATGACTGAGATCAGCTTTGAGAATGAAAAAACCAACCTGTCTGTGTCTCAGTATCTTCAGGTTTGACTATGAATGCGTCTTCAATCATGTCTTTACTCTCCTCTTTAATAAACTCCATCTGTGTTTGTTCCTCAGTATCTTCATGTTTGACTCTGAATGTTTCTTCAATTTTAATGTCTTCACACTCCTCTTTAATAAACTCCATCTTTATAATAGTGTCACAAGGATCTCAGTTGCTTCACTCGGAGTGTATCTGTGTTTGGACCTTAAACCTTGTCCTGTTTAAGATGAGCATGAAAAAATATTTCAAACTTTATCTCTTGAGTGCGCCTCAGTAAGCTTCCTAATTCAGAAGTCAGCGCACTAGTAAGGGAGTCAGTAAGAGTGAGATTTAAAGGCTTAGAATGACGTGATAAGAGAACATTCAAGAAATAATTTAAATTAATAAAATATTTGGTATTAGCTGATTTATAGATCACATTTAACAGATTCCACATTTTAATGCAAACATTTGCTGTTGGTTTGTAAAAGTTATCATCACAAATTGAGTGAGTTTTGAGCAGCAGGAGACCTCATCATTTTGCAATCCAATTGATTAAAATGAGTCGCGAAAGTTTCAAAAGAATTCATAATCATGATGAACTGATTCACGAAATGAGAAGCACCTTTGCTGTTTCTCGTGTGGATGTGCTTTACTCACACAAAGTAACCATTCTATCACTATATGAAGCTTTTATACAGTCTATGATATGAAGCAAATGAACTACATAAATCACAACTTTACACTATAATAATACATAATAATACATTTCGCATTACGCATGACACACAATTATCGTATCGATCTAAACAAATGATTACAAGCACACGCCTTTCTTTAGCCGAATCACAGGCGCGAGAGCGCGCGCAGCTTTGATGACGTCATAACAACGGACCAAAATAAAAGTGTTATCCTCACCCTAAAGAATTACATTTAACATTAGAAACTAAGATACAAATAACAGATATTGGATTAATTTGATCGTTGAACTGCTGAGCTAGCTTTTAACTAGAAACTATTTATACCGTTGGGCTTCAGTTGAAAAGCTTTCTGTACTGTGAAGTGCTTTTAATTCATGATAAATACAGCACATTTGAGATATTCTCAAGGATAAATAACAGTATCTTGGTCTTCACATTACTAGGGATTGTAAACCAGTTATTAATATTTCAAACTGAAATCCTATGATAATGTAATCTTATTTCGTCTCAGTTTCTCCCCAGAATATAAGGGCAACAATTCAGAATTGAGCTTTATTTGGTTAAAGTGGATTATATTAAAGATCCATGACTGTAAAGGATTACAATTATGACTGTGAGAACAGAAAACTTTAATAAAGACATAATCTGCTGTGTTTACATCTTGACACATTCTTTTTGTGTGTGCATTTGTCAACCCATGATAATTTGCAAAGATAATTCATAGCTGTCCATCATAGTTGATGCATCAGCGTGTAAACGGGACTTTTATTTTGGTCTGGTGTTGTGACGTCATAAAGCTGTGCTCCAGCATCTGTTGTGATTCGCCTGAGGAAAGGTTTGTGTTTTTTTAAGTTTTTTTTAAATTAATGCAAACTACATGTCGATTTAAACGTTTTTACAAGCTATGATAATAAATGAATTAATATTATAAATAACGCTGTAATAATTTATTTAGCGTTATTTTTGTGAGTAAAGTGCATCCACATATTACAAACAGAAAAGCTGCGTCTCATTTCGCTCCCTAAATCGTGAATTAGTACATCGATCAAGTACTAGATTGAAATGAGAGAAACAGCAATTTGAATAATCTGAACAGAGTTGTACATCATTGTAAATGATTCAGTGATTCGAATCAGCGCTGACTATAAAAGAGAACAACAAACATGTTCAGTGAAAACTCAGGTGATTAAGGTGCAGTACAATACACAAGTACACTTACACTTCGATGATGTAAATAATGTGCTTTATTTTCGAACACTAATTTTGTACTCCATGTAATCAAAATTATTCTTTAGTACATTTAATACTAACATACAAAAAATTATCAAGTTACTGCTTGTAATATTCATACACTTCTATATATTCTCGATTTAATTTAAAATTAGGATAACTAGATACAAGTGTTATAACATTGAACTGCTTTTTAAATAATTCAAACCACACTTATAAGAAATGCACTCATGAAGGTCCTCTGTATATTTTTGCAGTAGTATAACGTTACTTCATTTCAAAGAATCGTTTTAAATCTCAGGGGTATTTAGTGTGCTTTTGCTAATGCTACTGGAGTAGAAATATTCTATGAATTAGTGTATTTATAGTGTACAAGTTTAACCATTTCATTTAGCACAGAAAATAAGAATGTGCTACAAATGCACTTGCTGCTATTTAAGTATTTTCTCTTGCATTCAAGTATTTTTACCTTGGATTTTTATAAACCAACTGCAGATGTTTTCATAAAAATGTATTTATTTCATATTGTGTTCTAATAATATCTAATATAAATCCCAAATACCTAAATATTAACTTTGTTTATTTTGGGTTTGCATTTTAATAAGTTAATTTGAGTCCACTTAACTATCACTGTATATGATTTCTTATTTTACCGGTGCGCTAATGAACTACACTGCTGACAGAGATTTCATTTGCATTAATTTTTTCTATCTGTTAAAGGGTTAGTTCAGCCAAATATGAAAATTATGTCATTAATAACTCACCCCCATGTTGTTACAAACCCGTAAGACCTCTGTTTATCTTTGGAACACAGTTTAAGATATTTTAGATTTAGTCCGAGAGCTCTCAGTCCCTCCATTGAAACTGTGTGTACGGTATACTGTCCATGTCCAGAAAGGTAAGAAAAACATCATCAAAGTAGTCCATGTGACATCAGAGGGTCAGTTAGAATTTGTTGAAGGATTGAAAATACATTTTGGTCCAAAAATAACAAAAATGACGACTTCAGCATCGTTTTCTTTTCCTCTTCTGAAGATGAACAGAGGTCTAACGGGTTTGGAATGACATGAGGGTGAGTCATTAATGACATAATTTTAATATTTGGGTGATCTTTACCTTTAATTATTCTCTCATTAAACAGGAAAAAGTGTCCAAATACAGAAAAAGTCCTGCTTGATCAACAGATCCATGTGACACACTATTATAAAGATGGCATTTATTAAAAAGGAGAGTGAGGACGTGAAGATTGAAGACATTTTTAAAATCAAACATGAAGATACTAAGGAACAAACAAAGATGGAGTTTATCAAAGAGGAGAGTGAAGACATGAAGATTGAAAAAACATTCAGAGTCAAACATGAAGATACTGAGGAACAAACAGGTTGGGTTTCATTTCTAAAGCTGATCTCAGTCAATTGATCCTAAAAATGTGCAGCTCTATAGACATTAATGATATTAATGGGTCACATGAGTGTGTCTCCATAGGACCCCAATCAAATAGTGCCCATCTGTTTTTAATGTTGCTTTCAGCAACAGCTTTATGTCATCTACACACTTATTAAACTTTGAGGAGTGAGCCACTGACAAATGACGTCATTAAGATACTGTACAGTGATGATGCTTTGGAGCCATGTAAAACATTTAAAAGATTATTAGCTAATAGACGCTAATTTGATTAGAAACACTGGAGACTGAAAATGCAAAGCATCCTTCTGGTTAAGAGTTGGGCGTGACTTCCGCGTTTAAGAAAAACATCTATAACATTTAATTTTACTTTGTTTTTCTTTTTTATTATTAATATTCACAAACTTGCTCACTATATGGTTAAATATCTGATAATCAGGTTCTAAAATATGTGCAAGTACATGTATTTGGAAGTTCATGCATTTTTATAATGACATATTTTAGTTGATCTATACTGGGTGATGATCATGTTAGTTCATGCTAAATCCAAGCAGTGGGAATTACAAAACGTAAAATCATTCTCTCCTCCCAAAAGACATTGAAGTAATTTTCTGGTGAACTGGGAGAAGAGCAGAGTAAACTTTATAGTTTCCTTCACAGTGTGTTTCTAAAATCAGTAAAACATTCCATCAGACTATATTTGTAAGGTTCATTACTTCCGCTTCCATAGACTACGGGGTACATTTTTACAAACTATAAATGTATTTGTTAGCTACTAATTAAGTGGATTTAAATTTCTGGTGTCTAAAATAAGCGTTATATGCCGGGATGCCTGGTTTTCATAACAAAAACTTCCCGATAGTTACTCAAAACTAGCCCAATCATGTTTTGAGTGGGATCCCCTGGTAAAAACAGCATTCCGGTGGGGTAAAATACATGTTTTTGGTCGGGTTCCCACAATAAAATATGTATTTTAGGCCTAGTCCACACGGACACGGGTATTTTTTATAACCGGAGTTTTTCCTCCTGCGTTTAAAAAAAAAATCCCGTCCACACGAAAACGCCAAAACATGCTATCAAGCGCTGTCAAGAGCATGCCACACCAGCAGGCGGCGATATAACCCAAATTGTAAAGTCACCTTGGCCAATCAGAAGCAGTCAGCAGCGCACAATCTGACGTCAAACACAGCGGATAACGGCGCTCACTCTTACGTCGCAAGGCAAAAACCCCGGTTTTACTGTCCACACGACAACACTGCAACCGGCGTTTCTGAAAATGCTCACCCTGGCCGTAGTTTTCAAAAATGTTCGGTTTCGGTGCGCTGAAACTGCGTTTTCGTGTGGACGAAAGGCCACGGTTATAAAAATACCCGTGTCCGTGTGGACAGGGCCTTAGAGGCTAATATCACGTTATTTGGGTTTCTTAAACCTGCGGACATAAAAACAACCCACGGCAACAGTGTTAAAGTAGCTGACTTTAGCAACACCGGTTATATGGTTGAAAACACTGAATAGTTGTGTTTAGTGGTCAACCGATACTGTTTTTTTTTTATTTATTTTTTTACTGCTGATATCTTGGAAAGCAGGGGGGACCGATGGCCTATTTAAAGCCAATATAATATTTTATAGAAATTTGAAATCATGTGACAATGGATTAAAAAACATAACCAGTATTCTGGGAAGTTTGTGTGTATTGGGAATCATATTTTTCAAATAAAAAACACTTATTTTACATTCAGCACAGTGAAAAGGACATGAACAGGACAGTGGGTAAATGCATAAAGTGCAGCGTAATTTGAAATCACGAGCTTAAAGTTTAAGGCATTCCATTCACACGAACTGACCATCGCGCAGAGATCTCGTGATCATGCTGGAAAAAAATGCACTTTTCACAAGATCTCACAACTGCATTCAACTAAGTTTGCAAGATTTGTTAAATTATAAATGTGTATTTGCTTAATGCTGATGGCAAATGAAGTAGGTATTATGTTTCTTTCCTTTCTATTACTAATAATATATAAGCAAACCTTATTATACTTTTTGTATACATTAATTCCTTTGTTTAAACGTTATATTTGATTATTAGACAGAATTCTATCCGTATTAGACAGAACTGTTAAAAATGACAGTAAACGAGGGAGAATGTGAGCACTGTGCTCAAGCACTGCAGCTTTCAGTGCCGTCAAAATAAAAATCCCGCCTCGAACACATCGGCCAAACAGAAAAATATATCGGTTGATGCCGATATTTGAAAAATTAGTTGTGATATGACAAAATGCCAGGAAAAGCACGAAGGCAGATTTGAATTCAACAGTTGATCACGAGATGGACTGAACATATGGTTCAGGAACCAGTCGTAGAGTGATCACACCGATGTGATCGTACACGCTAAAGTGGATTGTGGAAAGTCATGTTGAGATCACATGATCAGACAAATGTTAACGCTGTCTTCAAGTATAGCTGAAAAGATCCTTTCACATTGGCCATTTATGACATTATGGATTTAAGTTGAAACGTTAATACTAAAAAAAAACTATTAACTTCTAGTACTTAAAGATGCAGTCTGTAACTTTGGCTCTCTAGTGGTTATAAACACAACTACATGTGTCTCGCAGAAGAACACTGCTAGGGACCCGACCAGACTTTTTTGCCGCAGCATTAAATTCCCAAATAAATCTCTGTAGTGGTCGGTAACTCTGGTGTAATTTGAACGGTAGTGGGGCAGTCTAACAATGTCCCATTCCTGACGTCCAATCAGAACAGCATATCTTTGATTTATTCTTATTTTTTATTTTTATTTTTGTAATGATAAAAATCCAAGCACAAGCTGCTGTGTTTAGAATATGCATCTTGAATGCAAATATGCATCACATTACATCTAATGCCTCTTTCAGTAGCATAGTGGATATGGGACAGGGGTGTCCAATCCTGCTCCTGGAGGACAATGGTCATATAGAGGATAGCTCTAACCCCAATTAAAGCTAATCAATGTCTTTGCAAAACTTCTGAAACTTCTAGCAGATTTGTTGGGGCAAGTTGGAGCTTAACTCTGTAGAACACTGGCCAACCAAAAGCAAGTTTGGACACCCTGGTATAGGATCTAGGATACATGGATTACATATCTACTTGTTTTGATGTTGATTGCTTTGAGCCATTGAACTGGGGTTAACTTTTTTGGTTTGTTTTTCCAAACAGAGGAGAGGGAAGTACTGAGTGAAATTGAGGAGAAAGATCAGTATGAGAATCTTCATGACGTAATAACTGGAGAAAAATATTTTTGTTCCTTACAGTCTGAAAAGACTTCCACACAAAAAAGAGCTCAAAAGACAGGAACTAGGAATTATTTTGCTTGCTTTCAGTGTGGAAAGACTTTCAGTCAACAAGGACAACTTAATAGGCACATGAAAATTCACAATAGAGAGAAGCCTAACAGATCCGTTCAGTGTGAAGAGGGTTTCAATCATAATGGAAACCTTGATGTCCACAGACTTTTTACCTGTCAACAGTGTGGAAACAGTTTCACTCATAAAGGAAGCCTTAACAAGCACATGAGAGTTCACAGTGGAGATAAGCCTTACACATGTAATCAGTGTGGAAAGAATTTCAGTTTTCATGGAAACCTCAAAGTCCACATGAGAATTCACACTGGAGAGAAGCCTTTCATCTGCAAACAGTGTGGAAAGAGTTTCAGTCAACATGTAAATCTTGAATCTCACATGAGAATTCACACTGGAGAGAAGCCTTTTACCTGCAAACAGTGTGGAAAGAGTTTCCGTCAACCTGGAAATCTTGTTCACCATAATAGAATTCACACTGGAGAGAAGCCTTTCACCTGCAAACACTGTGGAAAAAGTTTCAGTCAACTTGGAACTCTTAATTACCATATGAAAGTGCACACTGAAAAGAAACCCTTCACCTGCCATAACGTGCACAGGCGAATTCACACTATGGAGAAATTTTTTACCTGCCAACAGTGTGGAAACAGTTTTACTCATAAAGGAAGTCTTAACAGGCACATGAGAACTCACACCAAGGAGAAGCCTTACATATGCCCTCAATGTGGAAAGAGTTTCAGTCAAAAAAGATACCTTGAAGTTCACATGAGAATTCACCCTAAAGAGAAGTTTTAACCAAAAAGGTAACCTTAGGTATCACATAAAGATTTACTCAAGAGGGACCTGTTTCAATGTCACCAGCGTGGAATGGGTTTTACAGACAAGAAAAGCTCAAGAAAATAAAGCATTCTGGAACATTGTAAAGAAACCTGTCATGTGCCATCACTGTGGAAAGATTTCCAGAAACAAAGCAAATCTTGAATTTCACATAAGCTGTATGATGCCATACCCATCTTCCATGAAGCTGCATCATGCAACATTGAAATTGGCACCTAACTGTATTCAATCAACACTGAACTGATTCTAATAGAATAACTACATTACTGTTTAGAAGAACTGTTTACAGCTAAACTAATGTCTAAATAAACTTCACAGTAGTGGCATTTCCAATACAGATTTATGCAAAACTTTAGCAACATTTTATAAATGTTGTCAAAAAAAGTATTACGAAATGACGCCATTTCCAGTAACCAGTGTTATGCAACTAAAACATAATCTTTTGCTTTTTGCGATAAGTCATAGCAACGAAATTTGAGTATATTTATTAGGAAGTGTATTAGTTTTTCTTTTCTTATCTTTTCTACAGAAACGTCCATGGTGCAGCTGGAATAAACCCAAGCATTGACTAGAGTGGCCGCAATCAGCTTCAGTGGCCGTATCAAAGCCACTACAGATGTGTCCAGTGTAAATTAAGCATTGATGGTAGGGAAAGACCCTTATACTGGAGCTCAGCCATGTATGAAGTGTAGGAGGTTATAGTACATTGAAGAATGATTAATTACTTTTTACATACACCATATAACCTTTAAATGTGAAAAAAAAAATTCCATTGCAGTTTTGCAAATTATTTCTTTTTCGCATTGCCTGGAAAACCACCTCATGCGAGTGTAAAAACCTTTTTGCAGTATATGTGCATTTTTGCAAAATTGCCGTGTTCCAATTTGCTCAGTTTGAAGGGTAATGGAAACGTGCCTAGTGAGGTGATCTGAACTGACTGAGATATTATTATTTTATATATGTATATATATTTTTATATATATATATTTATAAGTTGCTCCTTTTTCACTTCTGTTAAAGGGATAGTTCACCCAAAAATGAAAATTGTCATCATTTGTTCAAGATTTTCCAAATTCAGTCCTAGATTCAAATTTCTCATAAGCTTAATTGATTTTGGTCAAATGAGAGAAGAATTAATGATTATTTTAATTTGAAAACTAAATAAAAAATAGCTACCAAAATAAATTTTGGTAACTACAGTTTGGCTAAAACTATTGACTAAAGGTAGTGACTAAAACTATAAAAAAACTAAAATGACTAAAATGTGACTGAGACTATTAAGCATTTTCATCTCAAGACTAAGACTAAATCAAAAATGCCTGCCAAAATTAACACTGAAGAGCATGAAGCATGTTCTGAAAGAAAGAGTCTTATTTTCTTGATGTTGAATAATTGCAAATCTGCAGGAATGGGTAGTTTTAGAAGTGTGGTCTGAAAAAGTACTCCAAGCTTTCTGGTTGTTTTTGAAAGAGTTATGGTTGATGTGCCTAAGTGGATGGTTAAATTAAAGGTAATGGTCCTTTATCCAACAAGAAATGTGTGTTAAAAATGCTGAGATGCAGGCAGTTATCGTTGGTTATCCGGATGGAATGAGAGGTAGAGTTGTGTCATCAGCATAGCAGTGATATGAAAAGCCATGTTTCTGAATGACAGAAGCTAGTGATACCATGTATACATAGAAAAGAAGTGGTCAAAGAACTGAGCCTTAAGGCACCCCAGTAGCTAGATGTTGCATCTTGGACTCCTTACCCCTTCAAGATATCTTGATCTGATAGGTAAGACTCAAACCACAGGAGTGTGATTCCTGAGATGCCCTTTGTGTTAATAAGGTTGATAGGAGGATCTAGTGATTAACAGTGTCAAAAGCAGCAGACAGATCCAGTAAGATAATTATTAAAGATTTGCAATCCACTCTTGCCAGTCGACTGAGAGCAAGGCAGTCTTGGTTGAATGTCCACTTCTGAAACCAGACTGGTTGCTGTCCAGGAGGTTCTGTGTTAGAAAGGCAGATAAAAGGAAGAAGGGGACCCAAATTTTAAATGTTAAATGTACTTAATGCTGCAGTCCATAACTTTTTCGTGTGTAAAATGTAGAAATTTCAATAATAAGCGAGTACACCATGAATCCCATTTTCAAAACCCAGTTTTCAGCATATCCTGAATCAATATGGTAACTATAATAAGTGTTTATATTCTGAATATTTTAGTCTGATTTGGGTAGGTACTGATGCAGAGTAGCCTGGTACCTGCGTGATTCATCATAGACATAAATAGAGAGAAGTAGCTCTGGCTGCAATGTTCTTCAGCAAGATTCAAGAGGTTCATTAACCGCTAGAGCACCAAAAGTTACAGACTGCAGCTTTAAGTAACTTGTTGATGTATGTTGGTATGAGATGTGGATTCAAAATAGAAAAAATGTCAGCCTTTGAATGGAACGCTCCATTTGTATCTGAGCACTGGAGATTAGTCTGGTATTGTTCACTTCCTCCTGTGTAAACTATCCTCTGGCAAAATGTCGCAAATTGTAAAACCCTTTTCTGCCATAATTATATCACCTGGTTTTAGGAGTTGGAGAAGTCTACTGTCAGCCTCTATTGCCTTGTCTGAAGCACTCCCTCAACACAGGTCACTGGCAAAGATAAATACTCCTTTGGGTGCTACTCAATGTCTTAAGTGTGGTCTGTCCTTTGTACTCGCTGTACGAGGTGTTCCAGATGGCAACCTCAGGGCGGTCACACACTAACCTACAATTTAGTTGGTAACTGTGGCTGTGATATCATTGAAATTTGTGGCCAGGTCTGTGTGGCCACATTTAAGTCATACATATTGTTCCTTTAAACCCTGATTCACTGTGGTGAGTCTTTTGGAAGTGTTTGTTTTAGACAGATTGGGATGATTTTTATGCAGATTTGTGCACTTGCGTCACTCGCTCATGCTTGTCTCACCTTATGTGTAAATAGAGAGAAGTTGCTTTAAGCTGCTCTGACACCAGATCAGTGGTCTGATTAAACCCATGACATGGGTTTTGCCAGTAGTGTGCACTCATGCAATGCAAGCAATGATAAATAACCAACTCAGTGGATTAAAGTTAAAATGGTCATATAAAAGCAAATTGGATTACAGCCCAAATACAGTATGTACATACATTCACAAATGTAGTATTACTGCCATTTGTAAAGGTGTTGTCTTATTTCTCTGTCATTTTAATTCTTGGAGATACATTCTGAGACAGAAATTAGTCAATGTTTTATTATTTGTGACTTGCAGACACACCCATTTAAAACATTCCACTTGTACACAGAACCAGGAAACAGGAATCTCCTGAGTTCAGAGAAATAGAAACTTAAGTGTAGTTGTGTAGGAAACTGAAATCTCCTTACTTCATGGAAAGAGAAACTTAAGTGTTGTGAAGCTGTTTGTCTCTGGATGATTGATAAACATGTAACCACAATACTGTATCAGCAGCAATACAGAGGACAGAGAAACAGGTAAGAACTTAGCACTTACTAAATAATGCGGACACTTAATTCATATGTGTATGTTGTTGTCACTTATCAGTGGGTTTGTGGGGCTATAGGTAATATCATGAAATATAAATATTATCAAAACATTACATTTGTTTATTTTTCCTACACTACAATCACTACAATTATTAAACAGTACATGGGTAGTTGACAAGTAATGAACATTTACTGTTTATGTATATGACTGTATAAAAGAAAGTGTATATATTTATGTGCTATGATTGGTCACCAATAGTTCTGTTTTTCACTATTTTTAACCACCTTTCAGCTTTACTTAATAGTGATGTGACATTAATTATTAGAGAAAAGCGTGCTTAAAATTGTCTGGGCTTTAAATTGTAAAAACTGAATTAAAAAAGAAATACCTGTTTAACTGTGTAGCCTATTACTGTTTGTTTTACTTTTTGCTGTAAGTCAAAAGATTGGCCAGAAAAATCTGTGACTCTGTGGCATGAAACAGGTCTTATGCATCATGATAATTAATGTAAAACAGTGGTAGATGATCTGTCATCTCTGAGTGTGAACCTACAGCTATTGGTTACTTGTCCAGATAAGTTAAATGTAAACTATCTCACTCCACTTTTTCCGGATTTACTTTAGTCACACGATGCTTTAGTGGCTCACAGGCCCAGAAAGCAGTAAGATATGATGTGTTTCCAATTTAGCAATTTTGTTGTTACATTTAATGACTCCCTTGTCCCTAATGTTTCTTTTTAAAATGCCTATCAACAAATGCAGGAACTTCTTGGGCAAACCTTATCTAGTTTCTAAGACACAGTGTGACATCATAAAGACACTTAGTGACCAGTTTGATCTACTTTCCAATGAAAGCATTTGGCAACAGTGTTCCTGTGGCTTAGTGGTAGAGCATTGCGTTAGCCCCGCAAAAAGTTTGTGGGTTCAATTGCCAGGGAACACATGTTCGGTAAAAAACGTTAGTCTGAATGTACTGTAAGTCGATAAAAGTGTCTTACAGTACCCTTACATTTTAATTTAATTGAATGATTATGATGTGCATCCTAACCAGGAAAAGGCTGCAGTGAGTCGAGTTGAAGGACGACTGAAGCAGAAATTCAATGTTCTGAGAAGGAAAGACACTGAGCTGGACCAGCTTTCACACACACAGGATCATATTGGACTTGAGTAAGATTCCCATATTGAGTCCAACCATTTTTCCAAGTTTCAAGACTCTAGAAGAATACTAATGATATTAATAAGGTAACAATGCACAAATATGGATTATAGTGCAGGTTACTGGTTGGAGTGTGGAGGTGACAAGTTTTGGTTTCTGGTCCACTGTCTCAGTACCTTTTTAAATGGATAGTTCACCCAAAAAAAATATTCTGTAGTTAATTACTCACCCTCGTGTTGTTCCACAACTGTAAGAACTCCCATCATTTGGAGCAAATTTCATTTTTGGGTGAACTCAAAATTGTTAATATCTGCTTACACTTTATATTTATACAACCTATTTTTATAAACCCTAACCTGAGATTACATGTAATTAAATTTAGTTTACATGCCATTGCTTTGATATAGCAAAGTTAATTTTAGTTAGTAGAATGTCTAAAGTGGACTACTGAAATAAAGAGTAACCTCATTTTCTTCATGTTCATGTGTGCTGATTTTTGCAGTCATATTCAGCAACATGGATCCCAGGACCAGAAACAACTTCCTACAGTGTAAGTCAATAAGAAAAGTAAAGCAACATAATGTTAAGCACATAACCTCAGTACCCTTAGACAAGAAATGAGTCAAATGTGACCTGTGCTCTCAAAATAAGTTGCACAAAGGCAAAATTTGAGCTACAGACAAAAAAAAGTGACAAATGAGACTGAGATGAGTGGGGCGGGGAGTAATTGAGGTTGAGCGGCACCTGCACCACTCACCGGTCTCGAGCCCCACGGAGGAGCTCCAGAAGGGTAAAAGGATGACATTTCCTATGTGCCACATTAATATCGAAAGTATAGCAAAAACACCATTTATTAGCACACTAACAAGTCAGTTTAAGACATTAACATGTAAGCACAAAACACAAGATACTTCTCTTTTCAATATCAATAAGACTTTATTGGATAGATCTAAGACGAAATAAACACCAATCTGATTGAATCTTTAATTGAAATTAGCATTAAAGTCTTTAATGGGGTCATGACATGATGCCTAATTATCACGTGTTTTATCTCCATCAGATTCCAATCTGCTCACACTGGACCTGAACACAGTGAATAAACACCTCCGTCTGTGTGACAGGAACAGAGAGATTACTGGCACTCTCACAGAGCAACCGTATCCTGACCATCCGGACAGATTCGATGGATATAATCTTCAGGTGTTGTGTAGAGAGAGTGTGCGTGGACGCTGTTACTGGGAGATTGAGTGGAGTGGGATGTTTGGTGTGGATATATCAGTGTCATATAAGAGCATCAGCAGGAAAGGAGAGGTTTATAAGTGTGTGTTTGGACATAATAATCAGTCATGGAGTTTGTTCTGTTCTCCCTCTAAATGCTTATTTGTTCATAATAACAAACAGACTGATCTCCCTATAGTGTCCAGTCGTAGAATAGGAGTGTATGTGGATCACAGCGCAGGAACTCTGTCCTTCTACAGCGTCTCTGACACAATGAGACTCATACACTCAGTCAGGACCACATTCACTCGACCGCTCTATCCTGGGTTTTATGCATTTATTGGATCATCAGTGAAACTGTGTTGATGAATCAGAATAGATTTTAGACATTTCTATGTAATTTCTTTGTATGTCTGCACTAATATGTATGTCTGTGCTCTCTTTTGCACTGGAAGCTCCTGTGAACAAGAAAAATGCCTGTGTCTGTTGCAGGAATGGCAATGAAGCTCTTTCTGATTGTGAAGTTTTTAGCGGCATGAAAAATAAGTGTTAATGATTTATGTTCTTATTTTTAGTTTTGTATATTGAAGATCTTTTTTTTTTTTTTTCGTTAGTTAAAGCTGATTCTTAGAAAATATATTGTATACTATTTAAGATCATATGTGATCCTGGGGGTATATTTGTAGCAATAGCCAATAATACATTGTATAGTCAAAATTGTCGGTTTTTCTTTTATGCAAAAAACCATTTGGATATTGAGTAAAGCTCATGTTCCATGAAAATATTTGGTACAATTCCTACTCTAAATATATCATATGCTAAAAACTTAATTTGGACAGGTTAAAAGGGGTTTTTAAATATTAAGATTTTTTTTTCAGATTCTAGATTTTTAAATAGTTGTATCTCTGCCAAATATTTTAGATGTATAAATCTCTTATTTTGAAAAATGGACCCTTGTGGCTGGTTTTGTGGTCCAAGGTCACATATGTGAAATATGATTTAGTCAGAATTAATTGATTGGATATAAAAGTCCAGGGGCAATGAGGTAACATAAATAAAGACAACTTAATCAATATCTGCCTTTCTTGTTTTTTTTTATTTTTATCATTATTCAAAAACTACACAGAACATAAATGACTTCAGGGCTGGGCTGAGGCCAAAACAATAAACTGTTCTGATTCTTGTGCCTTAAAAATTGTAATCACTATTTTTCTCTATACACTAATTCACAAAATTTCTATGGGCGTTGAATTACATGAAATGGTTGCCTCTGATGTTCTTCCATTAAACCAGACTGCTCTTGGTAAAAATACTTGTGGTCTCAGGGCTTTGTATTAACATGCTGGGTGGCCCATGGTGATGATAGATACTAATGCTGGGTTGGTGGAAAAACTGGACATTATTGCTGGGCTAGTGCAGAAGGCTGTTCAGCTGATGAAATTGTGAACTGGTCTTGATAAAGGGGAAGATGAGTTCAAACCTGGCTCACTGCTCAGTTTGGCTGTGGACCGTTATTCTGGCTATAAAATGTCTGAGCAGCTACACAATTTTCTTCATTTCCTCTTTTGCACATTTTTTAGGTCCTGCTTTTTGGTCACAGAAGCCAATTTGATCTACAGTGGCATTATAGACTTTGTTGTCAGACCAGATTGCAAGATTGCAGATTTGAATTCCTCAAAGCTACCAATTGTGACTTAATTTCTTTAAGTCACAGTTCCTGTGTACTTTTGCGTTGTATCCATGTTAGAAAAATGAAACGGTGATTTATAAAAAGATGTTAAATTACTGCAAACAAAAATAATAGTCTGAAATTCAGCTTATCAGTGAAGCTTATCAGTTCACAACAAACCCATGACATTTATTCCTCCAATTTTTTTAGGCCAAGCACCCCTAAGGTTTTTTGGTGGGCTGCATATTCTTTTTTTAATTTCCATCACACTAATCCTTGTGCTTTGGAAAAGACAAAATTACTATAAAAATATAAATAGATTCAAGTTTTCACGGTTTCTCAGTATCCGTGTTACCATCCCGTTTTTGAGCTCCGTTGTTTCTCAAAAGATAAAAATGTTTTGAATGATGAAACAAGAATACAGTTGACACTTGATTGCATCAATGTATAGTTATTTGTGTTCTTCAAGTCATCTTGGGTATTTTCAACAATTAAGTATATTTATAATCCATTATAATCAACAAGAAAGTTTCCTTGACATTCCCAAAAACAATATTTCTGAATGTTCTAGAGGCGTTATGTATTGAATGTATTAGATCATTCAATGTTCCTCTGCAGGATAAGATCAATGCTGGCTTCTACATCACTGCCTGTTTAGCCCCACCCACTGATATGTGCATATAGTGGGAGGGAATGAAATACTAGAGTAATGCAAACACAGGATTACTCCATCAACTGAATCTTACATACATGTAACGATTTGTGCACCAGTGAAACACAGGGAGACGAGAGATCCAATCGCGGGTATGTTTATTTGAGGTTATCCAAAATCGTTGTCAAACATGCCAGGGTCAAAACCAGAATGCAGTCCAAACAAACAAAATAACAAAACAAGGAAGCGAACGGGAACTCAGAATATGAGAGTAGAGGAATCTTGGGGAACGAGAAGACTGGAACATCGAAGGGTAAGGACTCCATACAAACAACAGGGAAAGACAGGTATTTATAAGGAGGCTAATGACAATAGATTGCCTGCACCTGGTGCATTTAACTGGAGTGCAATTACTGTGAAGACAGGACCAGCCTAGAGGAATTATAGTGCCTATGGTGAAGTGCCTAAGGGGAAGTGAGCCCACTAGTGGACACCCAGGGAAACAGAGACTTGACTGCGTGACATTACCCCCTTCTCCACAGAGCAGCTGCCAGATGCTCCACCCGTAAACAAGGGAAACCAACAGAAAAAGAGACTAGGAGGGAGGTGGAGCGGCGGAGGACTAGGGGGAGGGACGGAGGGCCAGATAACATGGTAAAACAAAGACAAGAGAAGTGCAACACAAAACAAGGAGTCCAGGAGGGTGGGGGACCGGCGGAGGATCAGGGGGAGGGACGGAGGGCCAGGTCCTAGAGGGAAACGGAACGACAGACACAGACTAGAAACCAAGGA
This sequence comes from Carassius carassius, assembly GCF_963082965.1. NCBI lineage: Eukaryota > Metazoa > Chordata > Actinopteri > Cypriniformes > Cyprinidae > Carassius > Carassius carassius. The sequence goes on along the minus strand of NC_081780.1, from coordinate 23,654,343 downwards.
GGGAGGTGGACCAGCGGAGGATCAGGGGAAGGGACGGAGGGCCAGGTCCAAAGGAGGAAACAGACATAAAAAGCAAAAGAAAACAAAAACACAAAAACGTAAGTCCATAAAGGACATCACATGACGCCCATCAGGGCGGAGCAGAAGACCACCACAACCGTGTGGTCAGGGCGGAAGCCCCCCAGGGCGGAGTAGAAGACCACCACCTCCGTGTGTTCAGGATGGATGCCCCCCAGGACGGAGCAGAAAACCACCACCACCATGTGGTCAAGGCAGAAGCCCCCCAGGGCGGAGCAGAAGACCACCACATCCTTGTGGTCGAGGCCGGAGTCCCCCAGGGTGGAGCAGAAAACCACCACAACCGTGTGGTCAGGGCGAAAGCCCCCCAGGACGTAGCAGAAGACCACCACCTCCGTGTGGTCGGGTCGAATGCCCCCCAGGGTGGAACAGAAGACCACCACGTCCTTGTGGTCGAGGCCGGAGTCCCCCAGGGAGGAGCAGAAGACCACCAACCCCCCAGGGCGGAGCCCAACGGGAGGACGAAACTCTGGTAATCCTATGGTGTTTCTACTGGATTCCAGAAGATCGGTGCTGACTTGACTCTGCTCATGAAGATTATTGGTGACTTGCATTCGTTCATGAAGATTCCCGGTGACTTGACTCAGTCCTTGAAGATCACCGGTGACTTGACTCAGTCCTTGAAGATCACCGGTGACTTGACCCAGTCCTTGAAGATCACCGGTGACTTGACTCAGTCCTTGAAGATCACCAGTGACTTGATTCTGTCCTTGAAGATCACCAGTGACTTGACTGTGACGTGACTCTGAAAGGTCAATGGTGACTAGCCTTGTCTCTGGAAAGTCCATGGTTACTAGTCCTGACTCTGGAAGGTCAAAGGTGATTAACCCTGACTCTGGAAGGTCAAAGGTGACTAACCCTGACTCTGGAAGGTCAATGGTGACTAACCCTGACTCCGGAAGGTCAACGGTGACTAACCCTGACTCTAAAGGGTCCACGAGCACCTGACTAGACTCTGGAGGTTCAACTGGAATCTGACTTGATTCTGGTGAATCAACAGGAACGTGACTCGACTCTGGAATGTCAACAGGAACTAGCCCTGACTCTGGAAGGTCAACTGTAACTAACCCTGACTCTGGAAGGTCGACGGTGACTAACCCTGACTCTGGAAGGTCGACGGTGACTAACCCTGACTCTGGAGGGTCCATGAGCACCTGACTCGACTCTGGAGGGTCAACCGGAACCTGACTCAACTCTGGAAAGTCAATGGGCACCTGATTCGACTCTGGAAGGTCAACAGGAATCTGACTTGATTCTGGGGAATCAACTGGAACGTGACTCGACTCTGGATGGTCAACAGGAATTTGACTCGACTCTGGAAGGTCGACAGGAACTAGCCCTGACTCTGGAAGGTCGACGGTGACTAACCCTGACTCTGGAGGGTCCATGAACACCTGACTCGACTCTGGAGGGTCAACCGGAACCTGACTCAACTCTGGAAAGTCAACAGGCACCTGACTCAACTCTGGAAGGTCCACTGTAGTTGCCATCCTCTGCCGTGGCTCCGGGCTAGCGGCCATCTTGTGCAGTGTCGTTGGGTTGGTGGCCATCTTGTACCGTGGTACTGGCTCAGCAGACGTGACGTGAACAGTCTTGGGAATCTCTAGGATCTTTGACAGCATGGAGAAATAATCCAAAAACGTCTCTGCGGCCATCTTGGGCGTTGAGCTGGCGGCCATCTTGCACCGTGGCGCTGGACTGGTGACCACTTTGTGCTGTTGCGCTGTGCTGGCGTCCATCCTGCCTCGTGGGCGCTGGGTTGGCGGCCATTTTGTGCTGTGGCGCTGGGCTGGTGGCCATCTTGCCTCGTGGTGCTGAGCTGGCGACCATCTTGTGCTGTGGTGTGGGGCTGGCTTCCATCTTGCCTCGTGGTGCTGGGTTGGCGGCCATGTTGCCTCGTGGTGCTCAGCTGGCAGCCATCTTGTGCTGTGGTGTGGGGCTGGCTTCCATCTTGCCTCGTGGTGCTGTGTTGGCGGCCATGCTGCGCAGCGGCGTTGGGTTGGCGGCCATCTTGTGCAGCGGCACTGGACTGGCGGCCATCTTGCACAGCGGCGCTGGCTCAGCCGATTTGCGCCTCCTCTCCCCTCGCTGTCCATAATGGGGAAACGGCGGTTCCCATCCGAACCCCGGGTCAACGGGAGGCCACAGTGGAGATCGCTGCCGGACCTCCTCTCGATTGCTCACTCCTGAGCGACCTCCCCTGGTTCCACGGAACACTACCAGACGAGTACCCTCAAAGCCATTCCCCTCCCGCTTGATGGCTGGGGAGGAAGTTGGAGCAGACATACCGCTGGATCTCTTTGGATGGAGTCCTTCTGTATCGATTCGTGCACCAGTGAAACACAGGGAGACGAGAGATCCAGTCGTGGGTATGTTTATTTGAGGTAATCCAAAATCGTTGTCAAACATGCCAGGGTCAAAACCAGAATGCAGTCCAAACAAACAAAATAATAAAACAAGGAAGGGAACAGGAAAGGGAAGGAAACGGAACGGGAAGGAAACGGAACGGGAACTCAGAATATGAGAGTAGAGGAATCTCGGGGAACGAGAAGACTGGAACATCGAAGGGTAAGGACGCCATACAAACAACAGGGAAAGACAGGTATTTATAAGGAGGCTAATGACAATAGATTGCCTGCACCTGGTGCAATTAACTGGAGTGCAATTACTGTGAAGACAGGACCAGACTAGAGGAATTATAGTGCCTATGGTGAAGTGCCTAAGGGGGCTAAGGGGAAGTGAGCCCACTAGTGGACACCCAGGGAAACAGAGACTGACAGCGTGACAATATGTCATTACAAGAATACAAGACACTGTGTAGTGCACTGTTTAGTGCAAGTGTTGAAATGCCTACCTTAAGATCCTAACACCATATCTAGATTGGACTCAAGCGCTGCTGTGGATCCATTTTTAATTCAGGACAGAAGCAAGTGCTTAGACCAGGGGTTCTCAAAGTCTACATTCAAAGGTCCAAATCAGAATTTTCAACAATGAGAAAGCTCCGGAACTATTGGTCATTACAAAACTTGTTTTTAATCAACATGTATTACAAATTAACATTCGTTTTATGAAAAAATAAGGTGGCTGCATTCAAAATACATGAATAACGTGCAAAAGTTGCAAAACAATTCATTTAAGTGTCTGGATTTTTCTTAACAAAACACCACAAAAGTTACATGGTGCAAAATACAGAGCAGTCTAATGTGAGAAATGGCACTGTCTGTCTCCCATCAGCTGCCGAAACCTTGGCACAAAAGGTGTGGTTGTTAGAGGGAGACACTGGCCTAAATGTTCATTAGTCAAGCTGCTGCGGTGTGAGTTCTTTACAGCATTCATTGCTGAGAATGCAGACTCACACAGATAGGTTGACTTTCTACTAGCTCTACTGAGCTACTTTCTGTACAGTAGATTGGGGAAATTTTTTAGCTGTGACCATTTTAGTCTAAAAGGTAACAGTGTCACAGTCCACTTCCTGCACAGCCACATTTTCCTGCAAGTCAATGAGTTCAGTCTGCATGTCCTGTGATTTACATAGTATACATAATATACATAATATAACTGATCGATCCGTTGGCTGTAATCTGTGTCAGAATTGATTTTACCGGGACAACGACCCAAGACATAAATTCCGGTGCTTTATCAGATATGTACCACTGTTTCATCCTTGTTTTTGATTTGTTTTATGTCAAAGTAGTCTGTCGAGTGTTTTTTGTGCTTTTTCGGAGAGTGGCCTTTTTAGTGGACATAACATCTCATCTAAATGAACTAAATCTGAAGCTCCAGGGCCAAGGCAACACAGTGTATGATCTGATGGCAGCAGTGCGTTCCTTTGAAAGGCGGCTGGAGATCTTTAAAAGTGACATCACAGGACATCACAACCTCCATGGTGTGGCCTCCACAATCCCTCAGAAAATCCAAGTAATGTCTGGCTTTGACATTTTTCTGCTGGGACAAAAACATCTCCAAATCTTTCCTGATTGCCCCAAAACCTTTCCAAGACTTTTCCCTCACTCAGCCACCTAACATTGTTATGGAGGAGTAAGTCGTCATAAGCAGCATTTACCTGATAAGAGAAAGAAAAAATATATATACAAATAAATAAATACATTACCTTTTTGTGTAGCATAAATATTCATAAAGTGAACACAAACACCTTTGTAAGTGCTGTAAATGTAAATGGTTAAAGTCTGTTGTAAGTAGATTTTGATGACCACCTTTAATAGTTCCAAATGCATATAATTACATTTTATTCACAATTAAAAATGATTAAATAAATAAAAAAAAATTGTGAAATAAGGGTTGACTTATCATCAGTCAGTGGGGAGATTTTCTGTATTTCCTGCATTAATTATGCCTTAGTAACACGTTGATTAAAATTGTTAAAGATGTAAATGCTTTTGCTCTGGAGACATATTAGCACAGTCTCTCTCTGTGTGTGAGTGTGTGTGTGTGTTTGTGTGTGTGTGTGTGTGCGTGTGTGTGTGTGTGTGTGTGTGTGTGTGTGTGTTCATGCGTGCATGCGTGATCAACACTTAATAAACCCCTATTGACCCACACACACACAAAAACACAGTAGATGTAAAAATTCAAGTAAATTCTTACCTCAGTAAGCAATGCCCGCAGAAGACGGTGCTGAAGGGCAGAGGAGGCTCTCAGGTAGTTCACAAGCTTCATAATAGTTTCCATGACGTCTGAATATTCTTTTCCAAGGCTAGCACACAGCACGGACTGGTGTATTATACAGTGGTATGTCAGCAGGTCAGAGTGCTGCTCTTTAAGACGCAGAACAGCTCCCTTCTCCTTCCCTATCATGGCTGGAGCACCATCAGTAGTGAAGGACACAATATGCTTGACATCAATTCCCCGTTCATTAAGCATCTGAATGATAGCTTCATATATGTCCTCTCCTCTAGTGTGACAGAGTGGAGTAAGGCCCAGTATGTCTTCACAGAATGTCCCCTTTGCCTTGCTGAAATATCTGACAAACACACATAGCTGGGCTTGGTCTGTGCTATCTGTTGACTCATCCACCGCAAGTGAAAGGCAGGGTGCATCTTTGATATCATCAGTTAACTGGTTTACTAAGTCATAGGCAAGTACCTCTGTTCTCCTTGTAAATGTGTCATTGGACAGTGGAATTTTCTTAAATGTTTTTGACATCTCCTGTCTCTCCTTTCCCTCAAACAAAGCATCTGCTATCTCCACTAAACACTCCTTAACTATCTCTGCATCAGTGAATGGCTTCTTGTTTATGCCTAGTACCCAGGCCACACGGAAAGATGCTTCTGTAGCTCTGTCTTGCTGTGTCACAGCTCTCACAAGCAACTTATTTGTTGATTCATTAAGTAAACATTTTAGCATTGATCAGTTTAGTGAACCGCAAACACCAGAGGCACGGCGAAAGTTAGTAACTGGTGCTGTGCCAGTAATCTTTGCCTGGAATAATTACACAGCTAAAGCACTGCGGCCCAGTGTGTGGGAGAGGAGAGAGAGGCCTGCCGAAGTGGTATCCGCTGAACCCGTACCCATGGATGTAACGATGGATCATGATTACTGTAGCATTCCTGAGCCTTCTTCATTAGACCTGGCATGTGCTAAAGTAGAAGAACTCTCTAATGAAGTGGAGGAGCTGAAAAAACAGCTACATGAGCTACACGTTCAGCGTGATTTCGCATTGGAGCGGTTTGCCGGCTCAGATGAGGACATCAGATTTTACACAAGGTAAGTCTAAACATTGGTAGAATCTTACATATAGATGTGATTACATATACTCAGTTTTAGATGTATGTAAACAATTTGTAAATGTATTCAGTATAAGACTTCTGCTTACAGGTTTCCCAGCTACCGTCACCTGATGTCATTCTGATGGCTAATCGAGCCATCTGTACACAAAATCATTCGTGTGTCCAGATCGAAATCTGCTGCTAGAAAGCATGAAGATATCACACGTGTACTGCCACCATCAGAGGTAGTTTATATACTTGCATGCACACGATAAGTGTGACTGTACATCTACAGAACACAGTACAGGTCAGTATTTACAACATGTTATCTTGGGGGGGGGGGGGGGGGGGACAAAATACAAAGCAGAAACAAAAAAGCTATTTTGATCTCTTTTTTATTTACATTTCAGACCAACATAGTAACAAAAAGCATGTTTCCTACTTGAACATAATGTTGCTCTCCTTTATATACAGACCCTTTCCAGAAATTAGAATATCATGGAAAAGTTAAATTATTTTAGGAATTCAACTTAAAATGTGTAACTAATTCTATACAAAAGGCTCATTGCTTGCAAAGTGAGATATTTTAAGCCTTGATTTGTTATAATTTTGATGATTATGGCTTACAGCTTATGGAACCCACGAAAACAAAATTTTTGAAAATTTAAATATTACATGAAATCACACTTTAATAGTTACACAGTAATCCCATGGTCATTGAACCAGGTTTTGGTTATTTTGGCAGTGTGGGCAGGTGAAAATCCTGTTGAAAATCATCTTCATAAAGCATATTCATAAAGCTTTTCTGCTGAAGGAAGCATGAAGTGCTCTAAATGTCCTGGTAGACGGCTGCATTGACTCTGGACTTCCAGGACATTAGAGCACTTCATGCTTCCTTCAGCAGAAAAGCTTTATGAATATGCTTTATGAAGATGATGATTTTCCAGCAGGATTTTCACCTGCCCACACTAGCAAAATAACCAAAACCTGGTTCAATGACCATGGGATTACTGTGTAACTACTACAGTGAGATTTCATGTAATATTCTAATTTTCTGACATTTAGATTTTGTGGGTTTCATAAGCTGTAAGCCATAATCATCAAAATTATAACAAATAAAGGCTTGAAATATCTCACTTTGCAAGCAATGAGCCTATATAATATATTAGTTTCACATTTTAAGTTGAATTCCTGAAATAATTAACTTTTCCATGATATTCTAATTTTTTGGAAAGGGTCTGTCTCTTAAGTGAATTCACATTATCTCCGACGAAAGGATCTGTACATTTCAGACCAACAAAGCAGCAACAAAAAGCATGTTTCCTACTTGAACATAAAACAGTGCTGTTCTTTATATAGATTTCAGATCAACAAATCAGTACCAAAAAGCATCTTTCCTACTTGAACATAAATTTAGCTCTTCTCTCTTTCTGGCCAGCAAATTTCTCAATGACTCTCTGATTAAAGTCAGTCATCTCTGTGACAAGTCTCTTTTCCATGGACAGCAATGCCAGTGCATTCAGCCTCTCCTGGGTCATGGTGTTTCTGAGAAACGTTTTTATTCTTTTCAAGGTTGAAAAGCACCTCTCAGCTTCAGCCGTGGTCATGAGTGTGGTTATGAAAACTTTTAGGAGAGTCACAGTTTCAGAAAAGACTTCTTCGAGATTATTCTCCATAAACAGCTGGAATAGGTCCACAGCACCACGGCAGGCACTGAACTCTTGCTTGCTGTAGATAAGACTGAGCTCTGTCTTGAGCTTGCTTCCATTGAGCATCGGGTACGCTCTGATGGTGCTGCTCAATGCATCGTCAGGAAAGGTATCCTTGTACTCGTCAAACCTGTCCCCCTGCAACAAGGTGGCACAGACAAGGTGGTCTGTGAAGGAGAAACGCTCCCTAGTGTGTCCCAGGATTGTGTCACAGACCTATAGAGATAATTAAACAACATATAAATGTAAGGTAGTAGCCTGTCATCATATACTCACCCTCATGTCTTTTTTCAAACCTGTATGAATTAATTTCTTCTGCTGAACAGAAAGGAAGATATTTAAAAGAACGTCAGTAACCAGACAGTTTTAGATACCATTGACTTCCATGTCAATTGTATCTAAAACTGTCTGGTTACTGACGTTCTTCTAAATATCTTCCTTTCTGTTCAGCAGATCCCGACATCAAACTATGTTTTGACCGCAAACAATTGACGTCATTATTAGCTAACAGCTGTAAGCGTGAACCCTTTGCCATCAGAAATTAAAACATTTACAGAACTCAATGTTTTTAATACACATTTAAAACAACTGTGTGAACACTGACTGTACAGGATACAACAATGCATACAAACAAAGTTGTTAGCATGCACAGACATATGCACATTTTTGTGTTTTTGTATCGTTAAATGTGTCTAGACTAGTTTTATATTGATTTCTACATCTATTTAAGCCCATATCTTATTTTCATGTATGGGATGTATTTATTACATGTATTTTAATGGTTATACATTTTTAATTCAATATTCTGAAATTTCTGTTTTAATTTTACAAGCCTAACCAGGGACAGGGGTTGCAAATTAGTCATGGCTATAAACCTGTATGCATGGCATCTTCTTTCTATTCTTTTTAAAGCAATGTTCTATGCATTTGTTCCTGTCAGATAAATATTAAATAAATAAAACTCATGCAAACTTAGTGTTTAGCTAACTTAGTGAAGATTATTAGTACCAGACAAAAAGACGACGTCTAACGTTATATGTAAACAAACTGCAGATTGAAACGGTTTGCGATGTCTGCCATCACATTCCTGTCTCTCTTCAACGTCTCGTAAGTTAGCATGTGTTTGTTGTAACGTGGCTGTTGTACTGCGATGCCCACCGTGTCAGAGTTCATCTGCTGTCAGTCAATCCTGCATCACCATGGTGCACAAACTTACCATGCTGTGTTTTTGTCTGGTACTAATAAACTTCACTAAGTTAGCATGAGTTAGTTCATGCTTACAGCTGTTACCTAATAATGTCTGTACCTAACGTTAGATGTTTGTGGTCAAAGTGTCGTGGTGTAGACAGTTTGATGATGGGATATTCCTACATATTCCTATTATATTCCTGAGCCAACCAACCCCGTGACGTCATAGGTTAGAATACTGCACAATGTCGGCTCCTTGGTCGCGAAATATATAAAGTTTTTCTTTTATATGTTTACATTGTCATGTTTCTTATATAATTGCTGATTAAAGTGAAAATCCATCTAGTAAATCATGTAAAATTGATTGACTGCTTCATTTCCCCTTTAATATTGTGTAGGGTAAGCCTACCCATATAGATTTCTATTTTAAATGTATGTTATGTTGTTTAATGTTTCACATGCAACAGGTGCCAGTCCACAATTATTTTTTATGCATTTTAATTTTCTGTGCAAAATTTATTTTGTTAAACTACATAAATGCCATTATCTGTACCGTATCCCAACTGTTACAATAAAACATCAATATAACATGCATTTTTATTCAGTATATAAGCAATATTTTGCTTTTTATGTTAAAGACACTATCGATACTGTAAGAAATTTACATTCTGAGGAAAATAGCCACTTATCAGTTAATCGTTAAATCGATCGATAAGGTCAATCAACTAAAGATTAATGAATTAATCGATAACTTGCATCCCTAATTTGATTGTTTATGTTTTTGTAAGGATTTATACCAAACTAAAATTGTTTTCTTGAGTCTGTAGAATATGATATGCAGGCAGGACATTTCTGCAGCACAACAATATTGTAAAATAGTATTTTGACTGATTTCTATAACAAACTCACCTCTGCTCCAATCCTTTCACGTTCTTCCGGACTGAGCACCCGGCGTCTCTTTGTTGGCTGAGAACCACTGCTTTGTTCACCAATGGAGTGGAGAGAGTTTCTGCAAAAGACAAAGCTAGTTTATTATAATATTGGCAAAAGAGAGAGAGTTAATAATGAGAGAGAAACCAAATAATGATCATATTACAGGAATACAGTTACCTGATCTTTTGTATTTCCTGTTGGAACTGTTGGATGCTCACGTTGATATGGACCGAATCAATGTTCTTCTTCTGGAGCTTGGCATAGAGGAAGTCTACATGTGGCATGATGTGGTGATAAAGTTCCAGAAAGAACTTAAAATCATCATCCTCGAGTAGCATGGACAGGGCACCTGCTTCTCTGACAGCAATGGGGTCAAAGTCACCTGAGCCTTGTATGCTCTTAAAACAGTGAATGAGATCCTCTCTGTGCTCAAAAACTGTATTAATGGCACGGCTATGAAAGTTCCATCTGACATTGCTGGATCTTGGCAGTCTATGGGCAACCACTTTATCCAGAAAACATGTACGCTTGGGTGACTTAGAAAAAAAGCTGGCAAATCCACCAATGTTAGAAAAAAAAATTCTCGTCTTGGATATGTGAGACGTGGCCTGCTGCATAATCAGGTTGAGCTGATGAGCGTAGCAGTGGATATAGTGGGCATTTGGATACACATCTTGTACTTTTCTCTGTACACCTGCAGTGGCACCCCTCATCACGCTGGCCCCATCATATGCCTGGCAGATGAGCTTACTTTTCTGATCCTCAGGGAGGATAGAAGCAAGACGCTCTTTTAGAGCAGTAGCAATGGACTCAGCTGTAGCTGACTGCAGAGGGATGAACTCAAAAAATCTTTCCTGCACGTTATTTTTGTCGTCGATGTAGCGCAAAACAAGCACAAGCTGGGCCAGTGTAGCAATATCTGTGGTTTCATATGCCTGGATTGATAAAAAACTACTTGTCTGGACTTCTTTGATTATTTCTTCTCTTGTAACAGATAACATACAATCCAGAAGCTCGTTCTGTATAGTTTTCGACGTTCCCTTAAATACAGTAGCACTGTCAAGATGCTCTTTCAATACTCCATCAAGAGAGACCACAAAATCCACCAATCCTCGGAATATACCAGGGTTATCTGAGCTCTCACTCTCATCATGACCACGTAAAGCCAACTCAAATGCTCCACAAAACTTTACACAGTCTATTATCCTGGACAGTATGTGTCGATTTTTTGTCACCTCTTCGTTGTGCCTCCTAATGCCAATCCTGTAGCCTTCGTCTAGTTGTTCCGCAATGCTTACTTTGCCCAAAAACTTTAGTTTCACGCTATTCTCAAGATGGCTGCGGCTACATTCATGACGTTTGCATTTGTCAGATAGATGTTTGAGGTCGCTTACCCCCGTAGTTGTCCACAAAACTTCAGTGCCGACACTTTGAAAAGAAGACAGGGAAAACAAAACAGGGCATTGCTAACATCACATCCAGTCAGCCAGCTCCGTTTCTCGTAACAAGCGCGGGTAAAGCTCCGTTTGTAGCTTCGTCCTCTGTCACTGGCCTGCTGCTGGATCTGTAAATCAGGTTGTTCCGGTCCGAGATCCTTAATCTTTTTTTTTTCTTCAAGTGAAAGTCTTGAGAAAGGATTTTTTTGTAAATAAATAACTGCGTTTTGATTAACTGCTGCCATTGCGTAATAAAAAGTGATCAGTGAAAAAAGTGAAAAGGTTATTTCCCGCCGCGTACAGTTGACGAGAACCAATCAGATTGGACAAAATAACATGTATCCAATTATGATTGGCCAGGGACGCAACGACTTGCGCCCCGAAGAGGATCTTTAAGAAACCAATCAGAGACCAGCTTCAGGTCACATGCTGCCCGAGAATTTGTGTACTCACATAGACACCCATGTGTCCGGCGTCCCTCGCCCATGAAACGTATTGAAAAACATAGTAAATAGTTAATCGATTAAAGACAGTTTTTATTAAATTCTGAGGCTCTCACTACCAGCCGGCACATGAGTAAACTATTTTTTTCATTTTTTTTTTTCATTTTAATATAATGTTTTTACACATGTTAATTTCTGAAATGTTAATGGGGGCGGCGCCCCCTATGGACAAGCCGCCATTGATGTTATCTATATGTTTTTATGGACTTAAATTACCTTTCATGCATGTTTTACTTTTCCAGAGACAGCTGCTGCAGCCAATCGATGAGTTTTTTCTTTTCCTTATGCACCTGTCAGTTGGTTTAGAGGAGAGAGACCTGGCACACCGATTTCATATGCATCCTTCCACAGTGAGCAGAATAATTTCGACGTGGACAAACTACCTCTATACACTGCTGGGATCAGTGTGTGTGTGGCTTTCAGCAGCTGATGTAAAAGCTGATGGGGTGGTGTTGGCGCAGTGGATAAGACACACGTCTTTGGCGTGAGAGACCCGGGTTCGAATCCACTGTGAGACACCAATGTGTCCCTGAGCAAGACACTTAACCCCTAGTTGCTCCAGAGGCGTGCAACCTCTGACATATATAGCAATTGTAAGTCGCTTTGGATAAAAGCGTCTGCTAAATGAATAAATGTAAATGTAAATCTAACCTCCCTGAAGAGTTCACGGATTTCCCAGACACACAGATCATCATTGACTGCACTGAGATCAGATGTCAAACACCGTCCTCACCACTACTCCAAAGTGAAATGTACTCAAATTACAAATCTCACTGCACAATGAAAGGCCTCATTGGAATAGCTCCTCATGGACCAGTGACATTTGTCTCTCAGCTTTATGCTGGGTCAATGAGTGACAGGGAGCTCTTTAAACAGTGTGGGATAACAAAAAGACTGACAGAAGACATGGCAGTTATGGTTGATAAAGGCTTTCTGATTAGTGACTGTGTCAGTTGCAAAGTGTACTGTCCACCATTTCTCTCCAGGTTAAAGCAGATGCCAGCACATCAGGTGAAAGAAACACAGGCAATAGCAAGACTGTGCTAGCTGTGCATGTGGAACGAGTCATCAGGAGGATCAAACAAAACAAACGTTTTGATTGTGTCATCACACTTTCCCACAGTGTTAACATGAATCAACTTTTTACAGTTGCATGTCTGTTGTCAAATTATCAAAACAAGGCATTAGTGAAGACATGGATCAAATGAGATCAACTCTTATATGACTGTTTACTTTGAGTACTGGTATGCTATTTCACATTTATGGCTTACTTTAACTCAGTGATCCTCAAATCTGGCTCGCGAGATCCACTTTCCTGCATGCTAATCAATGTCTTTAGGATCATTAGAAAATCACAGGCAGGTGTGTTTGATTATGGTTACCGCAAAACTCTGCAGGAAAGTGGATCTCGCGACCCCTGCTTTAACGGTTACTGTTTCATTGCCATTTTTTATGTTAACTCTGAATCGGTTTATTTAAAAAAAAACTTATGACAAGCAAGATAAATGAAATTTACTGTAAATGAAACTGACATTGTACAAATACGAGAATGGAATTGAACATAAGAAACAGACATCGTACAAATAAACATTTATTAACATGTTTGAGTGCTGTTTTACAGATGTAATTTCTCTGACAACTTAATTTCAGTTACTGTTTCATTGACAAGTATTTAGGCACGTATGTGTAAAAGTAAAAATAATCCACCTTCTCTCTAATAACTTTGTGCACTGAAGTGTCACTGTAGATACGCTGGACAAAATAATCCTCCTGGGCCCACACCATGAAATCACACCACTGCATTCCTGAGACCAGTAGCTGTCCCTGCACTTGGTAATAGTATGCATGGCCCTTTTTTAGGGTGAGAAACCCATTGTCCATTTGCATATATTTGCTGTCAATAATGTTTTTGACATTAGGACATTTAATTTCAACAAGTCCAAATTGAGGACTGTCAGTTGGATCAAAGACCTCACCATCAGGGGATGCACCAAGCCAGGTAGCATTTGGATGGATGATTAAACCACAGGGTGAGTAGTTAACATTTTTCAAATTGCTGTATTCCACGGTTACCTCCGACTCCATTTCAGCACCTCTTCTCATCTCTGCCGTCTGTCGGCTTCCTCTGATGATTCGCTCTGCGAGGGACTCTGACGTGACATATCTCCCGAAACCTGGAAGCTGTTACTTGTAGCCGCACTGGGTTGTACATAATAATTAACTCAAATGATATATAGGGAATTTGAATAATTAATCAGGAATATTATAAATATATATATCTCATATGACAGTTACATTAAAATTATTTAAGATGAAAAATAGCTAAATTGCATACAACCCGAATTCCGGAAAAGTTGGGACGTTTTTTAAATTTTAATAAAATGAAAACTAAAGGAATTTCAGATCACATGAGCCAATATTTTATTCACAATAGAACATAGATAACGTAGCAAATGTTCAAACTGAGAAATTTTACACTTTTATCCACTTAATTAACTCATTTAAAATTTAATGCCTGCTACAGGTCTCAAAAAAGTTGGCACGGGGGCAACAAATGGCTAAAAAAGCAAGCAGTTTTGAAAAGATTCAGCTGGGAGAACATCTAGTGATTAATTAAGTTAATTGATATCAGGTCTGTAACATGATTAGCTATAAAAGCTTTGTCTTAGAGAAGCAGAGTCTCTCAGAAGTAAAGATGGGCAGAGGCTCTCCAATCTGTGAAAGACTGCGTAAAAAAATTGTGGAAAACTTTAAAAACAATGTTCCTCAACGTCAAATTGCAAAGCCTTTGCAAATCTCATCATCTACAGTGCATAACATCATCAAAAGATTCAGAGAAACTGGAGAAATCTCTGTGCGTAAGGGACAAGGCCGGAGACCTTTATTGGATGCCCGTGGTCTTCGGGCTCTCAGACGACACTGTCATCGGCATGATTGTGTCAATGACTTTACTAAACGGGCCCAGGAATACTTTCAGAAACCACTGTCGGTAAACACAATCCGCCGTGCTATCAGCAGATGCCAACTAAAGCTCTATCATGCAAAAAGGAAGCCATATGTGAACATGGTCCAGAAGCGCCATCGTGTCCTGTGGGCCAAGGCTCATTTAAAATGGACTGTTTCAAAGTGGAATAGTGTTTTATGGTCAGACGAGTCCAAATCTGACATTCTTGTTGGAAATCACGAACGCCGTGTCCTCCGGGCTAAAGAGGAGGGAGACCTTCCAGCATGTTATCAGCAATCAGTTCAAAAGCCAGCATCTCTGATGGTATGGGGGTGCATAAGTGCATACGGTATGGGCAGCTTGCATGTTTTGGAAGGCTCTGTGAATGCTGAAAGGTATATAAAGGTTTTAGAGCAACATATGCTTCCCTCCAAACAACGTCTATTTCAGGGAAGGCCTTGTTTATTTCAGCAGGACAATGCAAAACCACATACTGCAGCTATAACAACAGCATGGTTTCGTCGTAGAAGAGTCCGGGTGCTAACCTGGCCTACCTGCAGTCCAGATCTTTCACCTATAGAGAACATTTGGCGCATCATTAAACGAAAAATACGTCAAAGACGACCACGAACTCTTCAGCAGCTGGAAATCTATATAAGGCAAGAATGGGACCAAATTCCAACAGCAAAACTCCAGCAACTCATAGCCTCAATGCCCAGACGTCTTCAAACTGTTTTGAAAAGAAAAGGAGACGCTACACCATGGTAAACATGCCCCGTCCCAACTATTTTGAGACCTGTAGCAGAAATCAAAATTGAAATGAGCTCATTTTGTGCATAAAATTGTAAACTTTCTCAGTTTAAACATTTGCTATGTTATCTATGTTCTATTGTGAATAAAATATTGGCTCATGTGATTTTAGAGTCTTTTAGTTTTCATTTTATTAAAATTTAAAAAACGTCCCAACTTTTCCAGAATTCGGGTTGTATATCAATAACTCATTACAAGGCACTGTAATTTACTCATTAAAATGTCAATATTCCATTCTTCATATCAATTATAGTGATATCTCTTACTGTGAATTACCGCAAATCAAACAGTGGTTTGTCCAGCAAACAGCCGTAAGATTAACTTATCAATTTTCAATAAAGTTATCACTTCTTATAATTCAAGGAAAAATATTCTCTGGCCATGAAAACATTATCCTATCATTATGAAATTTAGGTTACTAAAAAGTAAAGAGCTCCTAAAGATCAGACATTTCATTGACTCGTAATGTGAGGCTTAGACAGAGGCAATCATGAATATATATTGGTTTTTAATAATTGAACTAATAATACATCAAACTACAAATCACACAGGGTAAATACGCATACGACAATATAGACAGTAAACTTTGTACAAGACATAACGGAATCCAAATGAGGGAGAGGGAGAGAGAGAGAGAGAGAGCGAATGAGTGAGAGGGGGTGAATGAGAGAATAGGCGTGATCACAGAATCACGCGCTCAGTTATGCAAACTCACAGACAGTAACCCTTGAAAGACAACAATGAATCAAATCATAGACAAACTTTAAGCAGCATTTAAATCTCCATTGAGAATGATACTTGCATGTGGTCTCTTTGTGATTGGGCATGTTCTCTCGTGTCTTCCGGGCTGATGAGTCTCTTTGTGATTGCCAGACCAGCGTGCGTGTGAGCAGCGTGAGCGTGGTCCTGTTGCTAGGCGTGTTCTTTTGTGTCTTCCGGGCTGCTGCGGAATCGCGCGGTATATTTGAAAGGTTCAACAAAGCAATGTTTCAGAATTCGTCTTCCTCGTGTGGAGAGGCGAATAGATGAATAAACTTAGTAATGAAAAGAAACGAAAACACGGAGATGAAAGCTCCCGAAGGAGCCATGAGTAAGAGCTGTAAGAGCCAAGAGGGAGTAAGAGAGGAACTTCCTGGGTTAGTCCTTATAGCTCGACTGGTTCACGCCTCTGTTCGCATGAACAACCAATGAACGTCCGCGATCTGAAGCGGGAAAAAGTTCCTTTGTCTCTGGGGAAACACCCACTCTAATAAGTTCTGGTTTATAAGATTTCAGCAGTGATATTCTAGCAAGTTCGTAATTCCAGATTAATACATTTTACACACCTTTCATACAGGTGGATAGTTGGGTCACAACATGACAATTCCAAAGATACCAAAAATTACATATATAACTGATAGATAAATGACGTTACATTCATATGCAGAATTACACACATTTAAAGATTAACACACAATAAAATTGTAGATACTCCAATTTTTGATTATGGAAAACATCTAATGCACCAAAAAGCAATACTTAATACATTTAGAATACATTGAGAAAAGTGAGCTGGCTTTTTCCTGTCATGTTTGTTAGGTCATAAAGTTTTACGAGCTGCTAAGGGATTAGGGTTACAACTCATGATTCTATTTGAGAACATTAAAATTAGGAGAAATATTTCCAATTTATAAGTTAGCAACTTATACTCCTCACTTAACAAGGATTAACCATTTTATGCAAAGCACAAACCTAATAAAAATACATATTATTAAGGGCTTACATAAAGAGCGTAAAGAAAAGTTTGTGTGTGTGTGTGTTTAGGAATGTGGTCATTTCTCCTTTGAGGCTGCTCACGTGACTTTGGAATGTCTCGTCCAGTGTCGTAAATAATTTAAATCCAGCCAGGCTGGCGCCAGGCCAGGCATTTAGCTTATAAAGAGTTGGGTTTATATGCCTGGATTCAAAATCTACAAACTTTGGGTTTGCATTGTTTTAGATTCAACGAACCGTGATTCATTAGTTCAGAACCCATGAATCGATGACCTGCATATCCGTTACATACTCTTGATCTGCGAAGCTGATGCCAGTCAGGACAAGAGCTTTGCTCGCGTGTTGCCTCTTCAATTTTTTGAGCCATATCTAATGGTGTGTTTAGACTTTGAAGGTGTAAGAGCTCCTCCTCGGTGCAAACAAACATGCATTTAGATGGAGCAAGATGATGTCCTTCAAGAGGCAAAGGTGGAGTTGATGGGGCATCATGTAGTTTGATGTACCGTGATGTTAAGACAGGCTGCTGGTAGGACAACACGCTTCCTTCCTGGACCAACCCGAATGCACTTTCTATAAGTGGCTTGTCAGGTGACATGTTCATGGTGGTAACAAGTGGCTTGTCCTCAAGGTTGAATCTGAGTATGCCTCCTCAACTCTAAACATGCAATGTTTAGCTTGAAAATTGTTGTTGCTAACATTACATTTGTTATAGCTCTAATTACTATGTCTATACTTTTTATACTCTGTATTTTTTTAAATGCATAAGAACACTGCTGCATTTCATTGCAAGACCTTATGCTGTTAAACAAATTATCTTTGTCCTTAGCATCCTTGTACTAAAGAAAAAAATAATTGGTTGCTGAACTTACCTCACTCCACCTTGTGTAGTACGATTTGCTACAGGTTTTGTGATGACCATGGCATTGATTGGGCCTGGTTTTACACCCTGACAGACAAATGCAAGTAATATTAGAGAGAATGACAAAGTTGAAACTATAAACATAGAATGCACTTTAAAAAAAAAAACGGTTTCTACATAAAATTATCTTACATAATGTACAGCACATTCTGTGAAAATATAACCTTGATATCTTAAATATGAACTGAATAAGATCATGTCAAATATTGAAATCATGGTGAATTAAATGGATGAAATTGAACTTTGATGCTCCTGATCTCAGAATTACATTGAGATTTTAGTCTAAGTTTCACAATGTCACATATTGTGATTATACAGTCTAATAGATAAGGCTAAAATTCTGATTTTAATTACCATTGTTCGTGGTTTATGCCAGGATTGTTCTCTTTCAGTGCAGCTAAGCACAGGGGGTACAACAGATAAATTAAGCTGGGAAAAATGAGCACTTTGAAAGAGTAAGGCAACCGTGTGATTGCACAAAGCAGTGCCTGCCACACATGAACACTCGCTTTGTGTGAGCCCCACAGGTGAAGCATCCCTGAGTCCAACCTAAAAAATACATATATAATAATTAACTTGTATTTCTTACCAAAAAAGTCCAAGTTAGTAGCATGTTAATTTTAGTAGAACAATAACCAAGTTGGCTTTGCAGGAGTAGATTACTCCATGGCTACTCTGGGTTTATGTAATACTTAATGCTGGAACCATAAAGGGAACTTAATACAGATTTCAAATTCTGACTGACAACATTATGATTCTTCTGCAAAACCTCCTTGTTATTTGAAATTAGGGTGACCATAAGAGACATTTTTCCAGGACGTGTCCTGGCCAGGATTTCTACATTGCCTAAAATATCTAGATTTTGGCTTTGTTTGCGTGCAGACCGATCGGTCACCTTTATTTATATAGCGCTTTAAACAAAATACATTGCGTCAAAGCAACTGAACAACATTCATTAGGAAAACAGTGTCAATAATGCAAAAATGATAGTTAAAGGCAGTTCATCATTGAATTCAGTGATGTCATCTCTGTTCAGTTAAATAGTGTCTGTGCATTTATTTGCAATCAAGTCAACGATATCGCTGTAGATGTAGTGTCCCCAACTAAGCAAGCCAGAGGCGACAGCGGCAAGGAACCGAAACTCCATCGGTGACAGAATGGAGAAAAAAACCTTGGGAGAAACCAGGCTCAGTTGGGGGGGCAGTTCTCCTCTGACCAGACGAAACCGGTAGTTCAATTCCAGGCTGCAGCAAAGTCAGATTGTGCAGAAGAATCATCTGTTTCCTGTGGTCTTGTCCTGGTGCTCCTCTGAGACAAGGTATCTGTATCTGGGGCTCTAGTTGTCCTGGTCTCCACTGTCTTTCAGGGATGTAGAGGTCCTTTCTAGGTGCTGATCCAGCATCTGGTCTGGATACGTACTGGATCCGGGTGACTGCAGTGACCCTCTGATCTGGATACAGACTGGATCTGGTGGCCACGGTGACCTCGGAACAAGAGAGAAACAGACAAATATTAGCGTAGATGCCATTCTACTAATGATGTAGCAAGTACATAGGGTGTTATGGGAAGTGTTTCCGGTTCCGGTTTACCTAATTAATGCAGCCTAAAAATCCTTTAACGGATTTGGATAATAAAAGCATATTAGTATGTTATGTGTATGCCAGGTTAAAGAGATGGGTCTTTAATCTAGATTTAAACTGCAAGAGTGTGTCTGCCTCCCGAACAATGTTAGGTAGGTTATTCCAGAGTTTGGGCACCAAATAGGAAAAGGATCTGCCACCTGCAGTTGATTTTGATATTCTAGGTATTATCAAATTGCCTGAGTTTTGAGAACGTAGCGGACGTAGAGGATTATAATGTAAAAGGAGCTCATTCAAATACTGAGGTGCTAAACCATTCAGGGCTTTATAAGTAATAAGCAATATTTTAAAATCTATGCGATGCTTGATAGGGAGCCAGTGCAGTGTTGACAGGACCAGGCTAATATGGTCATACTTCCTGGTTCTAGTAAGAACTCTTGCTGCTGCATTTTGGACTAGCTGTAGTTTGTTAACTAAGCGTGCAGAACAACCACCCAATAAAGCATTACAATAGTCTAACCTTGAGGTCATAAATGCATGGATTAACATTTCTGCATTTGACATTGAGAGCATAGGCCGTAATTTAGATATATTTTTGAGATGGAAAAATGCAGTTTTACAAATGCTAGAAACGTGGCTTTCTAAGGAAATATTGCGATCAAATAGCACACCTAGGTACCTAACTGAAGACGAAGAATTGACAGAGCAACCATCAAGTCTTAGACAGTGTTCTAGGTTATTACAAGCAGAGTTTTTAGGTCCTATAATTAACACCTCTGTTTTTTCAGAATTTAGCAGTAAGAAATTACTCGTCATCCAGTTTTTTATATCGACTATGCAATCCATTAGTTTTTCAAATTGGTGTGTTTCACCGGGCTGCGAAGAAATATAGAGCTGAGTATCATCAGCATAACAGTGAAAGCTAACACCATGTTTCCTGATGATATCTCCCAAGGGTAACATATAAAGCGTGAAGAGTAGCGGCCCTAGTACTGAGCCTTGAGGTACTCCACACTGCACTTGTGATCGATAGGATACATCTTCATTCACTGCTACGAACTGATGGCGGTCATATAAGTACGATTTAAACCATGCTAATGCACTTCCACTGATGCCAACAAAGTGTTCAAGTCTATGCAAAAGAATGTTGTGGTCAATTGTGTCAAACGCAGCACTAAGATCCAATAAAACTAATAGAGAGATACACCCATGATCAGATGATAAGAGCAGATCATTTGTAACTCTAAGGAGAGCAGTCTCAGTACTATGATACGGTCTAAATCCTGACTGGAAATCCTCACATATACCATTTTTCTCTAAGAAGGAATATAATTGTGTGGATACCACCTTTTCTAGTATCTTGGACAGAAAAGGGAGATTCGAGATTGGTCTATAATTAACTAGTTCTTTGGGGTCAAGTTGTGGTTTTTTGATGAGAGGCTTAATAACAGCCAGTTTGAAGGTTTTGGGGACATATCCTAATGACAATGAGGAATTAATAATAGTCAGAAGAGGATCTATGACTTCTGGAAGCACCTCTTTTAGGAGCTTAGATGGTATAGGGTCTAACATACATGTTGTTGGTTTAGATGATTTAACAAGTTTATACAATTCTTCCTCTCCTATGGTAGAGAATGAGTGGAACTGTTCCTCAGGGGGTCTATAGTGCACTGTCTGATGTGATACTGTAGCTGACGGCTGAATGGTTGCAATTTTATCTCTAATAGTATCGATTTTAGAAGTAAAGTAGTTCATAAAGTCATTACTGCTGTGGTGTTGGGAAATGTCAACACTTGTTGAGGCTTTATTTTTCGTTAATTTAGCCACTGTATTGAATAAATACCTGGGGTTATGTTTGTTTTCTTCTAAAAGAGAAGAAAAGTAATCGGATCTAGCAGTTTTTAATGCTTTTCTGTAGGATATGTTACTTTCCCGCCAAGCAATACGAAATACCTCTAGTTTTGTTTTCCTCCAGCTGCGCTCCATTTTTCGGACTGCTCTCTTTAGGGTGCGAGTATGCTCATTATACCATGGTGTCAAACTGTTTTCCTTAACCTTCCTTAAGCGTTAAGGAGCAACTTTATTTAAAGTGCTAGAAAAGAGAGAGTCCATAGTTTCTGTTACATCATCAAGTTGTTCTGAGGTTTTGGATATGCTAAGGAATTTGGATACATCAGGAAGATAACTTAAAAAGCAGTCTTTTGTGTTAGAAGTGATGGTTCTTCCATACTTGTAACATGAAGTAGAATTTACAATTTTGGCTATATGAATTTTGCAAAGAACTAAATAATGATCTGAGATATCATTACTTGGCTGAATAATTTCAACACCATCAACATCAATTCCATGTGACAGTATTAAATCTAGAGTATTAAATCTATGGTTTCGACAATGAGTAGGTCCTGAAACGTGTTGTCTAACACCAATAAAGTTCAGAATGTCTATAAATGCTGATCCCAATGCATCGTTTTCATTATCAACATGGATATTAAAATCACCAACTATTAAAACTTTATCTGCAGCCAGAACTAACTCGGATGTAAAATCACCAAACTCTTTAATAAAGTCTGTATGGTGTATGACATCTGTTCCTTAAGTTTTCAAAACGCTCTCGAGGTACTTTGAATTAAAGCAATACAGAAATCCTGGCAAGGACGCGTCCAGGAAAAATGGCACGTATGGTCCCCCTATTTGTAATACTTCAAGAAAATGAACACGTGAATATTTGAACACATTTGATTATTTGAACACACTTGAACACCTGAACTTGGTTTGGAGAACGGTGAACCCTATGTCTCTAGCATACTATCAAATTGTGTGGTGCCTCATTCTTCCTCATTGACCTGTAACACAAGGCTCTAACGCTGACTTCCCCTGACAGCCTGTCTTTATTTGATACTGATAACAATAACACAAACACATACGATGAAAACAATTAAAACATTTGTTTGTTTATAGTTAGCTAACAGTTAGCACTGAAAGCTAATTAACATTAAATGTTGCTTACCTTCA
The DNA here is from genome assembly GCF_963082965.1 of Carassius carassius. NCBI lineage: Eukaryota > Metazoa > Chordata > Actinopteri > Cypriniformes > Cyprinidae > Carassius > Carassius carassius. Next base: position 23,631,756 of record NC_081780.1, on the reverse strand, counting down.
TAACCGTGTATATACGAGGCTGCGTATAATTTAAAGCCTTTCTCCAGCTTGCTGGATGGAGCTGTGGTTGATTTTTTGCAAATACGATGCACATCAGTAACTTTAATCTTAGGGAGATCCTGGAGACAGCGGTCCGGATCCGGAAAGGAGTCCGGACTTTGAGAAGTGCTGGCTTAGCCTATGTCAGAAAGGGAACAGGACATTAGTTTACTTTCAGGGATTTGATGTGTCCATCCATGTCACATCCAGTATAAATTTAAATGCGTTAAACATGGTGTAAAATTAGGAAAGAGCTCCAGATGGCATCAGTGTAACACTGTTTGTTTACTTCATCATGGATTCATTTTTATACAAGACAGTATGATGTGGGCTTTTTAGATATGGGTGTTTTTACCATTATTGCATTGTTTACTCCAGACTGATATATATCCGATATATTTCCTAACTTGTCAAGCCCTCATTATTTTGACTCAAATAAGAGGAAAGATGGATGGAGACGCATAGGCTTGGAGCTTGGAATAACTGTTATTGCTAAGATAAAAATTTCCGGGGGAACTTTTTCTTATTAATAGTTTTTCCTAGAAGTCTTATATATATATAAAATGGTATAGAATAATGCTCTTTCAGCCGATGACAACTGTTTGCAAACATGTAATGTTACATGTAGCTGTCCTCTGAACATTAATCATTATGTTTATTCAGAGGATGAGGGCAGAAAGAAGTGGAAATATTTGAGGGATAAGTATATAAAGGAGAGGGATGCAGAAAGGGAGAAATGGCTCTGAGGGAGGAACTCAGAAGAAATAGAAGTTCATGAATGCTCTAATTTTTCTGGAACGATTTGTGAAGGAGAGGCCAACGTCATCCAACATCCCACTGGGCTCAGATCAGCTAGACTCTGAATGTAATGAGGTAGCTTTCTACAGACATTTGAAGTCCGAAACGATTTAGAAAGTATGGGTAGCTGTCAGTATTTGGATAACTGAAATATCCAGTATTTACCTGAGTAAAAACTAATACATAACATACTTTATCAATGTTAAGTCATGATTTATTTTTCCTGCTAAAATAAACTTTAATTTATTCTCCTAGGACAGTCACAATGAGGGCCTCATTACTTTGACCCTACTTCCTGTAGAGCCAGAGCCCCTGGCATCGACCAGCAGCAGCCAGCCAGCAAACATCCAGTCTATGTGTCTTACACCTACCACCCCGGTCTCTAGATGTCCCTCAGTGGGAAAGAGAAGGAGAACCACAGAGCCAGACCTCTCTGAATTCCAGAAGCATCGTTGGAACATGTAAAATACTTCCTCTGCTGAAGAAAGCCAGAGTGTGAATTGAAAATCGAGCATAATCTTTATGAAGCTGAGTTTAAGTAAGGTTGGAGGGGAGGTTAGTCGGTGGAGAAAGATAAAACATTATTGTGTTCTTATTCTTTATTTTCTATTTTTTTTTTTTTCATTTTTTTTTTTTTTCATTTGTGTATTTTTACAATGTTGATAAATACATGTGAATGTTTCTAAAACAGTTGAATTAATCAATAAATTGTAATTCGAAAATAAGGCAATGAGGCAAGTTGTATTAAAATGTAATTAGTTTATGAAGTAGTATATTACAGATTAGTTCTTTGGTTATTCAAATTTTGTAACATCAAATGTTCTCCTGCCATGGAACTGCATCCTCGGTAGATGAGAAATATTGGGTGAATTTCTCTCTGATGATGATTTGGTGATATGGTGAGTTGTTGATGCTTGCTTTCCTCGCACTGGAGGTTCTAGAATGATGGCGGTGATTGTGGATGATCCTCTGCCTGATCTACCCTCAGAAGGTTGTGGAAGATGCAGGTAGCCTTAAAAGGATACTCCACCCCAAAATGGAAATTTTGTCGTTAATCACATACCCCCCATTTTTTTTGAGATTATGAGCTGTACGCAGGCAGCTTACGCTCTTCTGTGTCAGCCGCGCCACAAAGATATGTTTTCTACGTATATTTACGCTTTGATTCAAAAGAAAATGCATCTTTGTGTCGTGGCTGATACAGAAGAGCATAAGCTGCCTGCGTACAGCTCATATTCTCCAGAATGATGACACACTGATGTGGAGAGACACAGAGAAGACTACTTGTTGATTAAAGGTTTGTCGTCTGGTATGCCAAGGCTGCCCTGACAGAGAGCTCTTCCAAATGCTGAAACAGCCAAAGTACCATCATCACTACTTAGGCCATAAGCCCCAACATCCACCACCACATACCGAGCATCAACAACATCAAGGAGAATAATTGAGAAGGAGCCTTTGTAGTTAAAGTAACGAAAACCGCTGGAAGAAGGGGTCTGGATCACTATGTGTTTGCCATCTACTGCCCCAACACAGTTAGCGAAATTCCACAAAAGCTGGAAATCAGCTGCGATTTCTCGCAAATGTTCCCTGTTAGGTGGTGGCATATATTCTTCCACAAGGTTGTCCCATATAGCTTCAGAATTGTTATATATTCTATTCATGAATATGTGTATGTGTTTGCCATATCTGTTATTTATTAAGCTTCGATTACTGATGCTAGGGGCAACTTTTCTTATAATATAATCAAACTGGTCCTTGTCCACTCTGAAGTAAGCTTTAAACCTCCTGTTGTCCAGATGGGGTTCCTGAATCTGCTAAATAAATCTTGTAGCAGAGTTACAGCAAGGGTTTTTTGGTGGTGGAAATCCATTTCTAAAATTTCCTTGTTGTAATGGAGATCTCAGCTGATGGTTGACGCCTCCGGAGCACAACCTCATCTGCGCCTTGGAAAGAAGGAGAACGCGGCATGCCTAGCATTTTCCACATGTTTTTAGTCACGGAGTGAACAGCCCCTTATACCAACTTTTTACACGTTTCATTGCATATCGCGCGCTGTGTAGACATAAAACCATGTCTGCATTTGTGTTAGGAGAAAGGGCAAACAAGCGCTACTCTACAATGCTCAACACTCAAATTTGAATCATCAGTGGCAAATTCTTTAAAGATTAAAATACTTACTGCCACACTTTATAGAAACGGGCTTTGAGCACAGACGCATAGTAGGCTACTCTGTAGGTTCAGGTAACAGTCCACCATGAAATGAGCTGTACACATCTGAATATTTGGTTTGAACTGTTCTGGAACAGTGTTGTAAATACAACTTAACCACTGATTCCTAGTTGTGTCCTCTTTTGGAAGGCAAAACAAAGTAGTTTCACTTTCACAACGAAACACACAGTGCTACATAAGGCAGGCTACAGTGAGCGGCAGCTGGTGGGCTTGAGAACAGTGCGACCAGCGAATTTGACAGTAGCGGCCAGCGGGCTAGCTGCAACTTTGCTTCGTCCACGGTGAAAGCCAATTATGCGATCCACAGCATGAAGTTGATGTGTTTCGTCAGCGTCCAGCACTGATCAGCTCTAGGCATGACGGAGCAGATATGTGAAGTGATCTGGGAAAACCCATCGGATGTTGCAGGAGTTTTCAGGAAATTCTAAAAATAGTTTGTATTTAAATTTTTTGACAAAATTGTGGTTTCATTTAATTATTATTCTATAACGTCTTGTCTAACATCTCTGAAAATATCATTGTAAAATTCACTTGTTTAGTGCAGAAAAATAGCAATGTATTGCAGCAAGAAGAAAGACTTTTTTCTCTCATGTTAAGAACAATGTTTTTTTTATTTATTCATTTCAATATCTTGAGACGGCGGAGCGCAAGAAAACAACACAGTCTGAAGCTGCTCACTTAGATGTTCTTGCTCTTCTTAGTCTGCTCAATCGTGGTGATGTAAGTGCCCTAAAATATGTTATAATAAACTATTTCACATCCAGAGATGAAGGATTGGATAATGACGTTACTAAAGAGGAGGAGTCCAATGACAGTCTACAACCCGAATTCCGGAAAAGTTGGGACGTTTTTTAAATTTTAATAAAATGAAAACTAAAAGACTTTCAAATCACATGAGCCAATATTTTATTCACAATAGAACATAGATAACATAGCAAATGTTTAAACTGAGAAAGTTTACAATTTTATGCACAAAATGAGCTCATTTCAATTTTGATTTCTGCTACAGGTCTCAAAATAGTTGGGACGGGGCATGTTTACCATGGTGTAGCATCTCCTTTTCTTTTCAAAACAGTTTGAAGACGTCTGGGCATTGAGGCTATGAGTTGCTGGAGTTTTGCTTTTGGAATTTGGTCCCATTCTTGCCTTATATAGATTTCCAGCTGCTAAAGAGTTCGTGGTCGTCTTTGACGTATTTTTCGTTTAATGATGCGCCAAATGTTCTCTATAGGTGAAAGATCTGGACTGCAGGCAGGCCAGGTTAGCACCCAGACTCTTCTACAACGAAGCCATGCTGTTGTTATAGCTGCAGTATGTGGTTTTGCATTGTCCTGCTGAAATAAACAAGGCCTTCCCTGAAATAGACGTTGTTTGGAGGGAAGCATATGTTGCTCTAAAACCTTTATATACCTTTCAGCATTCACAGAGCCTTCCAAAACATGCAAGCTGCCCATACCGTATGCACTTATGCACCCCCATACCATCAGAGATGCTGGCTTTTGAACTGAACGCTGATAACATGCTGGAAGGTCTCCCTCCTCTTTAGCCCGGAGGACACGGCGTCCGTGATTTCCAACAAGAATGTCAAATTTGGACTCGTCTGACCATAAAACACTATTCCACTTTGAAATAGTCCATTTTAAATGAGCCTTGGCCCACAGGACACGACGGCGCTTCTGGACCATCTTCACATATGGCTTCCTTTTTGCATGATAGAGCTTTAGTTGGCATCTGCTGATGGCACGGCGGATTGTGTTTACCGACAGTGGTTTCTGAAAGTATTCCTGAGCCCATTTAGTAATGTCATTGACACAATCATGCCGATGAGTGATGCAGTGTCGTCTGAGAGCCCGAAGACCACGGGCATCGAATAAAGGTCTCCGGCCTTGTCCCTTACGCACAGAGATTTTTCCAGTTTCTCTGAATCTTTTGATGATGTTATGCACTGTAGATGATGAGATTTGCAAAGCCTTTGCAATTTGACGTTGAGGAACATTGTTTTTAAAGTTTTCCACAATTTTTTTACGCAGTCTTTCACAGATTGGAGAGCCTCTGCCCATCTTTACTTCTGAGAGACTCTGCTTCTCTAAGACAAAGCTTTTATAGCTAATCATGTTACAGACCTGATATCAATTAACTTAATTAATCACTAGATGTTCTCCCAGCTGAATCTTTTCAAAACTGCTTGCTTTTTTAGCCATTTGTTGCCCCCGTGCCAACTTTTTTGAGACCTGTAGCAGGCATTAAATTTTAAATGAGCTAATTAAGTGGATAAAAGTGTAAAATTTCTCAGTTTAAACATTTGCTACGTTATCTATGTTCTATTGTGAATAAAATATTGGCTCATGTGATTTGAAATTCCTTTAGTTTTCATTTTATTAAAATTTAAAAAACGTCCCAACTTTTCCGGAATTCGGGTTGTATTATATGCACAGGTGTGCTGCGCTCGCTTTTCTAACCACAATTCAATTCAATTCAAGTTTATTTGTATAACGCTTTTTACGATACAAATCATTACAAAGCAACTTTACAGAAAATTACATTTCTACAATATTTAGTAGTAGCTTATAAGTGGTGACTGTCAGTTTGTGCGCATATGACAGGATTTTTCCAGCCAGACAATGAACATTATTAACAGCAATTATTATATGATGCAGTCACACTTGTAGCAATATTTGTTATTTGAGAGTTATTTGTTATTTGTTGTTGCTTTTCTGCATCAGAAACGTGTAACATGTTTCATAGCTTGGCAGAGTTTCTGAGATGGAAGAATGCAGTTTTTGTAACATGGGAAATTTACATTTACATAACATTTAATCATTTAGCAGATGCTTTTATCAAAAGCGACTTACAATGAGAACAATAGAAGCAGTCAGATCAACAAGAGAACAACAACAGTATACAAGTGCCATGATAAGTCTCAGTTAGTCTAGTACAGATCGCATAGCCAGTTTTTTTTTTTTTTATGAAAGACAAGAAAAGAAAGAAAAGTGCTAGCGAAAAAGATGAGTCTTTAGATGTTTCTTGAAAATGAGTAAAGACTCAGCTGTACGAATTGAGATCGGGAGGTCATTCCACCAAATCATTCGTGAGAGTGATTTTGAACTTCTTTGGGATGGCATCACAAGGCGTCGTTCACTTGCAGAGTGCAAACTTCTGGAGGGCACATAAGATTGAACTAATGAGTTTAGGTATGTTGGTGCGTGCCAGTGGTCGTCTTGTAGGCAAGCATCAGTACCTTGAATTTGATGCGAGCGGCTACTGGTAGCCTCTATGACCTGATGAGGAGAGGAGTAACGTGAGCTTTTTTTGGCTCATTGAAGACAACCCTCGCTGCTCCATTCTGGATCAGTTGCAGAGGCTTGATAGTAAATGCAGGAAGTATTACAATAGTCCAGTCTGGAGAGAACAAGAGCTTGGACAAGAAGTTGGGTGGCTTGCTCTGACAGGAAGAGTCTAATCTTCCTAATGTTGTATAAGGCAAATCTGCAGGACCGGGTCGTTATAGCAATATGGTCTGAGCTTAACTGATGATCCATCACAACACCTAGGTTCTGGCTGTCCTGGAAGGAGCTATGGTTGACGAACACAGCTGTATAGAGAGGTTGTGATGAAACGATGGGTTAGCTGAAACCACCAGAAGTTCTGTCTTGGTAAGGTTGAGCTAAAAGTGATGGTCATTCATCCAGCCAGAAATGTCATTCAGACAGGCTGAAATGCATCGGGTCATCTGGTTGGAAAGAGAAGTAGACTTGGGTGTCATCAGCGTAGCAGTGATAAAAAAAGCCAAGCTTCTGAATGACAGATCCTAATGACGTCATGTAAATGGAAAAGAGAAGTGGTCCAAGTACTGAGCCTTGTGGAACCCCAGTAGCAAGTTGTTGTGACTTAGAAACATCACTCCTCCAAGACACGCTGAAGGATCTATCAGAGAGGTAGGACTTCAACCACAGGAGTGCGGTTCCAGAGATGCCCATCTTTCTGAGGGTGGACAGGAGAATCTGGTGATTAACAGTGTCAAAAGCACCAGACAGGTCCAGTAAGATAAGTACTGGAAATATGATTTTCAAAAGACAAGTTGCTGTCTAATATAACACCCAGATTTTTGACTGTAGAGGAAGTAACAGTACATCCGTCTAGTTGCAAATTGTAATCTACAAGATTCTGTGTACTGTTTTTTGGTCCAATAATTAATATCTCTGTCTTATCCAAATTTAATAGGAGAAAATTATTGGTCCTCCAATCTTTTACATTTTTGACACACTCTGTTAGCTTAGATAATTTAGAATTTTCATCTGGTCTCGTTGAGATATATAGCTGAGTATTATCAGCATAACAGTGGAAACGAATCCCGTATTTTCTAATAATATTACCAAGGGGCAACATGTATATTGAAAATAAAAGGTTACCTAGGATGGATCCTTGTGGCACTCCGTATTTTACTGGTGATAAATGAGATGAATCCCCATTTAAATAAACAAAATGGTAGTGATTGGACAGTTAGGATCTAAACCATCTTAGAGCCTGCCCTAGAATACCTGTATAGTTTTGTAATCGATCTGAGTATGTCATAATCTATGGTGTCGAACGCAGCACTAAGATCAAGTAAAACAAGCAATGAGATGCAGCCTTGATCTGACACAAGAAGCAGGTAATTTGTAATTTTAACAAGTGCAGTTTCTGTGCTATGGTGGGCCTGAAACCTGAAATTCTTCATACAGATAATAAGAGGCTTGATAACCGCCATTTTAAATGGTTTTGGGACATGACCTAAAGATAACAACGAGTTAATAATATTGAGAAGCGGTTCTTGGCTACAGGTAACAACTCTTTCAGTAATTTAGTGGGTACACGATATAATAAACGTGTTGTTGGTTTAGATACAGTTTATTTAGCTCTTCCTGTCCTATAGTTGTAAAGCACTGCAGTTTATCTTTGGGTGCGATGGATGAAACTGAAGTGTTAGACGCTGTAGAATCTACATTCGCTATTGTATTTCAAATGTTATCTATTTTATCAGTGAAGAAATTCATAAAGTCATTACTATTAAACGTTGATGGAATATTTGAATCAGGTGGCGTCTGGTTATTTGTTAATTTAGCCACTGTGCTAAATAAAAATTTGGATTGTTTTGATTATTTTCTATGGGTTTGTGGATATGCTCTGCCCTGGCAGTTTTTAGAGCCTGTCTATACCTGGACATACTGTTTTTCCTACAAGGTACACTATTCGTGCTATCCAAACATACAAGGGGTGATCAATATTTCAGAGACTATACCCTTCATGATAAACAATTGTCCTCTTCAGGGTAATGTTAGTCTGTTTCTGAAATGATGGAGTATAGCGCTTCTGACAGACAGCGATCGTTAAGTAGAAGTGAAGGTGAAACCAGTCTGACTTTAAACATATTTTTCTCAAAATTCCATTCCGGAAAATCATAGCTATCAGCCAACTTCAAACAGCCATAACTTTTTTTTATGTTCAAGCTATGAACGGTTCTGAAAAGGACTTGAACTCAGCTTTAATATGCTATCAAAACCTAAAAAAGGTAAAATTTCACCATGTGTTGGATTTTCTTAGATCACATCACATATCATCCTCTTTTGGAATGCCAAACAAAGTAATTTCGCTTTCATAATGAAACACACAGCATCTCCACAAAATGGCGGCAGCAACAACAATACTACTACAGTATGAATAAATCATCTTTCTTTGTGTGAACATTTGGGTGATATTTTGCAAATCTTCCCAGACGGTGATGTAGACGTGGGGGCGTGTTTAAACAAGGTATTTAAGGGGGGTGTGGACGAGTCTTATTATTTATAAAGAATATCTCTTTAGATTTGAGACTTTACTCTTTGCAACCTTATGTATCTTCTTTATGCACCAAGAGCTTGTAACACTCCAAAGAGAAAGTAAAAATTCCAATCTCATCACATGACCCCTTTAAACAAACATGTTGTTTGTACGTTAATTTGAAGATTTAATGTGAAATTATTGCAAAATAAAAGTGTATTAAAAAACGTTTCGGTGTATGTTAGGTGTAATAAATTGCAATTAATTTCAGGAAAAATGCAATACATTTTCTTTCTCGATTGACAGCACTAGTTTTTAAACCAAATGATTAATTGACAATATTGTTTTCAGAGTACGTCACATCAGCATCCATCTCTTATTTTAATTTAAAAAACTGTTTGCCAATCACAGCAGTGGGCTTTTACTTGTGAATCTTGAATGTGTCTTGCCTATAAAAACAGCATTCTGATACAAGGCTCTAAAGCAGGATAGAAAAATTGTATATTGCTTACAAATTGTTTTTTGAAGTAAAATCATACTAACATTATTTAAAATATTTTTTTAAAATACAGTTCATGACTTTAATGTTTTTCTAAGAAGAAATATTTTTCAAAAAGTTTTTACAACATTGTTGCAATTTAACAATATCTTTTTGTAATTACGGCAGCTTTCCCACAAATGGGTGTGGTTTTAGAGTCAACAGTGGACATGCCCAGTGGAATTTGATACCTTATTTATTTGGCTGGGTGGTTAATAAAAACATTTTCTGTGTTGTGACAAACTCAGAACACATTTAATATTGCTTTACATAGACTTTAATTAGTAAATTATGTAGTATTGTAATATATTATACATATACTTGCACAAAGTATGGTAAAACTTGAAAATGGTAAGTTAAAAATAGCTGTTTTCAGGAAAAAAGCTTGCATTTCAAAAATTCATATAAATTAATGAACAAATAAATAACAAAAAAAAAGAAAAAATCATGATCTGTTACAGATCACTCGGGAGGCTGAGGAGTAACAGATAGAATGGTTTATTAAACAGACAAAAGCAGACGAGCAGGTAGTGAAGGATGAGTGAAAGGATGGATCTGTGCAGGCTGGGTGAAGACGTCCAGGGATGAAGGTGAACCACACACGCACACTGGGGATCTGGATCTTCGGAGAATCGCTGGAGAGAGGTAAGTAGAAGAGAAGTTAGTCCTTAGAGTTAGCTTAAAGGTAAGCCCTTGTTGCTAACGCGACCGGACAATGACTGAGTGCGTGTGTGGTTTTTATGGTGCTGAGGTGATTGGGTGGTGATGAGGATCAGGTGGATGTGATCAGTATTCAGGTGAGGGCGTGCGTAGTGATTGAGTGGAGGTGGAACCTGGCGTGTTTGTAACATGGTCCTTGGAAGTTCAATTTGAAAAATGGGACAATCATGACCAATTTCTTTGTGAAGTCCAATTATGTTTACAGCAACATCTGATCCCTGAAGGCCATTGTTTTGCAAAGGTTTCCTAAGTGGCATGTGACATGGGCAAGTATTTAAAAAAAACACGTTTGGACCAGTAGTGCACCAGTCTCTTATTTCATCTGGATAATGCAGCATTAAAATTATGTTTTGGCTTTAGATGTCCGTCAGGGAAGAGTTCCATGAAAAGGCTGTGGTCTTTTTAATGGGATTTCCGAGAAATATTAATGCTGCTTCTTTTAAGGCTGGAGAAAAAATATATATTTTATCCAGGTCAATGACAGCAGCATGAGCTTTCACTATTTGTTTTCCTCTGGAGTGAGATCTCCTATTATCAAAAGAAGTAGCCTTAACAGGCTCCACATTTGTGCTGCTTTCTGCTTCATCAGACTGTCAGGTATTTTTCATTCTTAAGGTTGGATTGTGGATGGCTTGTTGGCAGTCACAAAAGCCATAACCATAACTTGTGATTCTGTAATCAACCTGGTCTAAGGTTATTACCATCTATGAGATGAAAGAGCCTAAAGCTAATTTTAATTTCATAAACACCTACACATTCAAGAATATCATGCATGGCATCTGGTGCTACATTTTCCCAACTTGATAAACTATGTACGTTATGCATTCTGTCATGGCACAGCAAAGAGTCTGGGTCAAAATTAAGGTAAATTACTTTTTAATGAATAAAAAGGCCAACAAGGCAAAAACAAAACAGATAACACGCATACACCTCGGAATTCAACTAAGACACGAAATACACATACACGATCAACCATTAACAATTAATCCAGCCAGATAGAGTGGTGTGAGGGTGGAGAATATATTTTCCTTGACAATGGGCACCAGGTGTGAGTCCGGGAGATGGGGAAACACAGCGTCCAGAGTCACGACACATTCTCCTTAGACTGAACATTGGGCCCCTAGTCTTTTTGCATTTAATGCAGATATATCCCATCTTAAATGTGAATTTCTTCACTCACAACAAGCAGCTCTCTCATGTGCTTTTTAAGTTTCAGTCATAGAACTATCTTTTGTATCATTGCTTCAAATGATTTTTCGTCTAGAAGCAGGAGACTTTATCAATGTTCATCAGTAAAGAGTAATAAAGAGAGAAGAAAAGAGACAAGAAAATACATTTTTTAAAACAATCTTACCCAGGGCACAATGGGTTGTAATGAACATATAAATAAGTGCACTTTCATTATACCTAAATAAAGATTAAAAATTTATTGTTGCTTGTCACATGTATGCAGAGGCGTAGCAATAGGGCAGGCATGAGGGTCCCCCGATAGCTGAGAATTTGGAAAAATGGGAAATGTCATTATTAATATAACAAGGAGCAATATATCTGCTTGCCCCAGAGGGGTGCTTGTTTTCTCCTCTTGATGCGTCAGCCAGTGTTTTCAAACTGGCAAAGCGCTTAATCGTGCATTTGCTAATTTAAATATGAAGAGGACTTATTCTTCTGAAAGCCAGAAACGGAAAAAAGCAAGAAGAGGAGGAAAAGAGGTAACATACCAGCGGTAAATGATAGCGATAAGATTGACAAGAGGATGATTATATGACAAACAAATGTTTTCGTTGTTAATTCCAGCTTACTTTTGTTTAATTATAAAAACTAAATTTCACATTACCACTAAAACATCTTAAGTCTGACAGACATAATGACATTGGACCGACAGAGATTTTTTTTCTCCCTGTGGTAGTTACTACGTTATCAGAGGGAATCGCAGTAGCAGAATACAGGTCGAAATATCTTCTTAATGTCCTCAATAATAATAATACTAATAGAACAGGTTGAGCTACAGATGATCAGCCTTCTAGCTAGTTTAAAATGTTTTAGTTTTTACTTGCCCGACTGGACAAATAGCCTGATAAAAACATAAGTGACAAAATAAATAAATAAATAATAAGTGAAGCATCGAAACGCGAGAATAAAGGCCTTTGCACACTCCGAAATTCGCATGCAAAATTTTTGCACGTCAAAAAATTAATTCGACCTCACGTTATGTCAATCATGCTTGCACACTGCCTACGAAACTTTGGTCCGTCAAAAAAAAATTCGGAACAGGTTCGATTTTCTGCGTTTTTCGCATCTGTCAAAACCATAGACTGCAATAAAAACACATTTTGAGAGAAGTTTTGACAACTCAGAGCCACCGTAAAACTGCTGGCAATGGTGGTGAATGAATCGCCAGTGCTCAGATACCTACAATTATATAAACAAACATTATTGTATCAAAAGTACTACAAATATTATTATATCACGGCTATAATTATAGCACACCAAGTCCCTGTAAACCAGTGGTCTCCAACATGGTGCCCGCGGGCACCTGGTAGCCCGCATGGAGTCTCTGAGTCGCCCGCCAAGCACGTTCTATAAATAGCCTGAATTGTAATCTTTCATTTTTTTTTTTATGATAATTTTCTAAAATGAGAAAATAACTATTGGTGACATTTCATATACCATTAAAACATAATAAAATAATTCAATAATTTTAAATATTTAGAATCTGCACGTCTCTCTATCTCTCTCTGCATCTCGTGCGTGCACCTCTCTCTCTCTCTCTCTCTCTCTCTCTCTCACTCGCTCTTTGTCTCGCGCGCGCACCTCTCTGTCTCTGTCTCTCTCTCTCTCTCTCTCTCTCTCTCTCGCTCGCTCTGCGTCTCGTGCGCGCATCTCTCTTGTTCTCTCTGCATATCGCGCGGCAGAGGAGCAGCGTTTTAATTTAGTTAAACACAGATATTATGTTGCTTTTCTAATTTTACATGCAAGTATGTAAAGTATATCATTCAGTCACTATTTCATATTTATGCCGTTGTTCTTTCTCCCTTTCCCCCCGTGATTTTGTCTATATCGCGAATATAAGACGACCCCCCCATTTTTTAGGACAAAAACGCCTATTTTTAGGACAAAAAAACTTGTCTTATATTCGGGTATATACGGTAATTATATATTCAATAGTCATAATATTTAACAATATTACTGTTTGTTGTTGTATTTTTCAAAACTTGAAACTGTGTGTGTGTGTGTGTGTGTGTGTGTGTGTGTGTGTGTGTGTGTGTGTGTGTGTGTGCCTATATCAAACAAGTAGCCCTCAAGACTATTTTATCCCTTCAGGGAGCCCTCACTCACAAAAAGGTTGGAGACCCCTGCTGTAAACTATGTGTGTGTGTGTGTGTGTGTGTGCGCGGTACCTTAGACATACTTCCAATCTCTGTTCAGGAAATTGGTGGTCTTTTTTTTATTTGTGGATCCAGTATCGTTAGCAAAACATCAATCTGAGCCATTGACATTCTAAAGTAAACTTTTAATCATTCTGGATAATCCCGCTCTTCTTGATAAGGAGGTGGAACTCTCCTTCCTCCCTACGTGATCGCAGGAGTGGATGGACCCAATATTTCCTCTTTCTTTTTCTCTTTTTAAGACGAGAGAGGACAAAAAATCATCCTCACTTTTTGAAGACGACATTCTTTATTGTTTGCATTTTTTTCATAATGCATTGATTAATACGCATTGGACTCAGTGTCCAAGGTCTGCGTGACAATTTTTTTTTTTCAACAATTCAATAAACTAGAAGTTAATTAAAAGACCCATATTGCCTGTGTCTGCACTATTTCGACAATTATAAATAATTCCAAACAAAGCCACAGCCACTGATCTGTAATAGAGATCAGTGGTCACAGGGCTATTTTGAGTTCATTCCAGAATTAATCAAACATTTAAATCATTTGGTTCAATCGCAATTACTCACTTATTAACAGTGACTTGCTGCCACCTATTGCCAGTTTTAATTTAACATTTAAAGTATCTTTTATTATTTAAATAATTCCAAATATCAGTATTCAATGTTTTATTTTTAATATATCAACACATTATTTATGCAATTGTAAAAATAGACTTTTGTAAAGGTAAATAAAAATTGTATTTAAGTATGTAAAGGCTGACAGAGCACTGAAAATATTGCTTCAGAATAATTTGTTACTGTAAATATGAAGATGGTACTGTATCTTCAAGATTGTATTTGTACAGTACTATGTCTTCTACCATAAAGATGAAGATTGATATTTTGTTAAAGAATAAGCACTTTGTTTAAAAAAATAAACAATTTATGTTCTATTATATGTGTTTTAACTACTTTTCATGTTGTGTGTGTGTATATATAATCTTTAAAAAGGGCCACATCTTTTAATTTTGCCTGGTTAAACTCTATGGTTAAACTCCTTCATCATGTGCTTTGTTTTGCACAACCTACAAGTGACAGTAAAGCAGAGCTTGAGCCTGCTGCTATAAAAGAGCCGGCGCGGTTTAATGCGACAGAGCCAATCATCGCCCCAGAGGTATGACTCTAGAGCCTGACTGACCAGGTGCATGAGCCGGCAACACTGTGCATCGTGGGAATACTGGTGGAGATTAAGGGCTTGGAGGGAAGCCCCGCCAACACTCCTGCGACTGAGTGTAAGCTGCATATGGTTTTCGGGGAATCATATGGAGGAACTAATGGACATTTTTCGAATGGACTTAATAGACTGGTTTGCGCGCATAATACCACAACTACGGTACTGGCAGGGACAGCACACAGAGAGAATGCTCTTTCAGAGCACTTTTCATTTAGACGCCCAGAAGTGAGATATAACAAGATGACATTTCTTTTTTGTACTTCTGCTATAATATGTGTGTTATTTATTGGTGTTTTAACAGTTATGTGTTACTATATTTTTCGACCATTCAAATCATAGCAGAATTCGTAAAAAAAAAAAATAGAAATGTGAAATTATTAGATCTAGAGGGCTACAAGACCCCACAGAACAGATGAATGGTAAAGAATACATTGAAAGTTACAGACAGGCTTTCCTACATTTGTAACTCTTCAGTAATAACAAATATAGCTTTCTAACTGTAAACATACATAATTAAAAAAAAATTATACAGTCTATGTTTCCATACAAATTAAATGTAACATTTGCAATAATGTTACTTTGACTGCAAAAGCATTACATTTCAGTTTTACTAATTATGTAATTAATTTTATAATTGACAATAGGGACTCTATGTGTAATAGCTAATATAATTAGCCAATTGCTATTAAAAATGACACAAACCCATGTGTTCAGACCCACAGAACCAGGAGGAGAATGTAGGCCACAAAAGGAGCAATGTTCCTTTGGGTTGAACACTGTAATCACAATATTACAAATCAGTTTTCTCTTTAAACTGTTCAAACTTTAACATACAGATGGATGGATGGATGGATGGATGGATGCAAAACATACCTGATGCTTGTAGGATTGTTACAGCCATGTCCTTACGAAGCTCTGCGAGGCTGCGGTTTTAGATGAAGGTATAATTTTGGATGGTGTCTGAGGAAAAGCCTCCACTACTTCCTTAGCATCTTTTCAATCACATAAATCAAATGTAAATGCAAAATACATTAGCTACAGCAGAATAATAAAGTAAATATATAAACACTACTAAGCTGTTCAAAAATGATTGTTGAAATGTTTCATAATCATAAAATTGCCAGTGGTGGTTTGTCGGCGGAGACAAGGGAGACACAGCTACCCCCAAATTTTTGAGTAAAAATGGGAGGAAGATGATTTAATATTAATAAAATTCACAATTCCTTGATTTCATGTCTCAGAATGTGTATGTTTTTGTTTGTAATTTCACAGCTATAATACCATAACAGGTTACTGAAATGGGAAAGCACTGCTTTTCTATCATGAATATGCCAAATTTGCTGATTTAATTAGAAACAATAAGTGACAGAAAAGGAGAGGGGGAGGCCAGGGGAGAGCTGAGCTCTTTTGCCTCCGTTGGTAAAAAAAATTTGCCAATCAGCATCTAGTGCTCACTTTCAGCGCTGAGAAGTGTTGAGAAAAGAAACCTAGCAAGGGAGGTTAGGCTCTATTCTGGTATATCAATAATCATAGAGACGTATAGTAAATTATGTGATATTAGTTTGAACATCTACGATGCGCTGATAATGTACCAAGTACTTATGATAAGTAATGAGAATGAATATTTGACCCTCAAAAGAATTACCAAGCTCTCATTAAAACAGTACATATTTAAATTACAAATAAAGAGAAAACACACCTAAACTGTATAGGCTCCAGCAGTCACAGCTTAAATAAAAGGCACAACAGGCACCTTTCTTCAAATTCAAATTCAATTCAATTCAAGTTTATTTGTATAGCGCTTTTTACAATACAAATCGTTACAAAGCAACTTCACAGAAAATGATGTTTCTACAATATTTAGTAGTAGCTTATAAGTGGTGACTGTCAGTTTGTGCGCATATGACAGGATTTTTAGAAAAATTAATACAAGACGTAGTCAGCCAACATAGACTTTTTTGGATGTTTGATTCAGATGATAGGCCAGGTAATTATAGAAATTATATTATCCTCGCTGTTTGTTGTGTTGTTTTCCTTACGTTTTCTGACTTCAAGAAACCAAGAAAAGCCATTTTAAAGTAGTTAAGCAAATACTAATACCAATAATTGGCAGGGATCCCCAGACCAATACAATTAGTGTGCCTCCACTATTTTAAAACCCATGAGCCACCACTGAAAATTGCTTGGTTACCTGCATGACATAAACTCCGCAGCTGTGACCGTCTTCTTGGTTAGTGTGCTTTAAAACACCATGTGTCCATTTCACATCCACCCAGTCTGTCTTAGCATGCCGTATCTGACGTATTTTAAAGTACTGCCAATTAATTAATTAATTTAGTTCATCTGAAAATATTAATTAATACAATTTCTCAAAATATAATCAATAAATAATTTTTGAAATAATTAAAATTGAACTATCATTCATATAATAGATGTTATAAATTATTTAATATTCCATTCAATTACAACACATATTTCTAAAATTTCAAACAAATGTTTAGATGATAAGGAGTATATGCATTTATTTGTTTGATTTAATAACTAAAGGAGAACTAAAGCAGTTTTTAACATTTATTTATATATTATATTTAGTAATTTTCTATTTTAAAGAACTACTTCTACATTTATTACTGCATTTAAATATTCCATTGTTATTGATGACGTGCGTGTCTTCATGTTTCAATATTATTATTATATTATGTAAAAATTATTGGAGTATTCCTTACATAATATTTAAGTTAAGAAGACAACAAATAAGATTAAAAACTATATAAAAAAAATAAAAAAGTAAGATTGAAAGGTTGAAAATCTGTACAACAGAAAACTGTATAAATTAAAAGATTCAAAACTAAGAAAAAAATATTAAAAGGTTACTAATCAGATAAAATAACTTATGCTTCTAAGTTAGTAAAATAAAATACTGAATTGACATATCAGTTAAATTAAGTTATCCAGCTATTACTTTTTACATTAATTGCTATATAAATATACATAAACATTAAAATAGACTAAAAATACAACTGGCAGTATTTTGCTATAGTGAGTACGAAAGTGTTCATTATAATGAAAATGAATGCACACTAATTTTGGATTTCTATTTTAAATTTTATTCAGTTTATTAGATGTTTATAAAAGACGGATGCCTTTTAAATTCCAGGATCATATTTGGGGGTCTTTGGCTGTATAATAATAATAATAAATACAACACCTGAATCTTTTGGCAGCAAGTTGAGAATCTTTCTCTTCTTCATTCCCTTGGGGATCCACCACAAACAATTTCTCCATATTCCTGTTGAGATACTAGTAAAAGCATGTCATTGGTCTCTTACCCATTTCCATAATTAATCAACTGCATTGTCTGCAACTTGACAATGGTTTTACACAACAGAAATTTCCAGTGGTTTCTGTTTACATTAATGAATCTAATGAGAGCATCGTAATCTTTTAAGTTAAATGTTACAAATTAACTTCTCCTTCTGATATTTTCTTCTTTATCGAATAACATCTATAAAGTCTCACCTTTTGTAAACTGTGACTTGACAGTGCAGACCTCTCCCCAAATACAACAACACCGGCAGAATAGTGGCTGAATAGAACATTTTTTCGTTCATCGTCTTTTGAATTCAAGAGTGCTTGAAAATAGCATTCAATTGTCTGCAATCATTCAAGACAATTACGATTATGCCCTTAAAATGTTTTACCATTAATAAATAACCAAATAAATAATTTGTCAAATGCAGGGTTCCTCAAATCTGTTCCTGGAGGGCCTGTGTAGAGTTTAGTTCTAATTCAAAATCTAATTAGATTAGATTAGATTCAACTTTATTGTCATTATGCAGAGTACAAGTACAGAGCTAATGAAATACAGTTAGCATCTAACCAGAAGTGCAAGAATATAGTGTTTTATATACATAAAAGTGCAGAGTAAGTGAAGCTATGATTACAGAATGTACAGTGGAGTTGCTATATACAGTATTGAGCAGAGTATGTACAGAATATAAATAGGAATGCAATCTAGGTATTGTACAGTATGTACATTATGAACAGAGCAATGTAGGATTATATACACATTATGAACAGCAGCAACGAGAGAACAGTGGTAATAAATACAGTTGGATGAGTGTGCAAAAGTATTGTTAAACAATCTATTACAGTATATAAAGAATAACAGTAGTGCAATTATGTTTTTATAGAAATAGTTTACTGTGCTTTGTACAGTAACAACTTTAGACAGTTTACAGTAATGGCTAGAACAGTGTGCAGTTTGTGCAAAATATGATTAATGCATGTGTGTAAAGTTCTGTGACCAGAGCAGTAATAAAGCAGGTGCAGGTTAGATTGGTGGTGTGGAGTTCAGACGTGTCACAGCCTCAGGAAAGAAGCTCTTCTTGAGCCTACTAGTGCGAGAGCGTAGGCTCCTGTAACGCCTGCCGGATGGAAGGAGGGTGAAAAGACCATGGTTAGGGTGAGAGGCATCCTTAATGATGTTCCTTGCCCTGCCTAGACAGCGCTTCTGATAAATGTTCTCGATGGATGTTAACTGGGTGCCGGTGATCCGTTGAGCAGTTTTCACCACCCGCTGGAGTGCTTTGCGGTCAGATGCAGAGCAATTGCTGTACCATACTGAGATGCAGTTCGTGAGTATGCTCTCAATGGTACAGCGGTAGAATTCAGCAAGGATCCTGGAACTCAGGTGAACTTTCTTAAGGCTCCGTAAGAAGTAAAGGCGCTGCTGTGCCTTTTTGACCAGTGTGGAGGTGTTATGGGACCGGGTGAGGTCATCAGAGATGTGGATGCCAAGGAACTTGAAACTTGACACACGCTCCACTACAGCTCCGTTGATGTAGATGGGTGTGTGTGCATGACTCCTAGTCCGCCTGAAGTGCACAATCATCTCTTTGTCTTCTGGGTGTTTAGTTCCAGGTTGTTGGTGGCACACAACACAGCCAGGTGCTGGACCTCATCCCTGTAGGCTGACTCATCGTCATCCTTGATCAGACCGATCACCGTGGTGTCATCTGCAAATTTTATTATGGTGTTGGAGCCATAAACAGGAAAGCAGTCATGGGTGAATAGGGAGTACCAGAGAGGGCTTAGTACACAGCCCTGTGGCGCGTGTTCAGGGTGATGATGGAGGATGAGAATTTATCTAACTTAACAGCCTGAGGTCTGTTCGTCAGAAAGTCTAGAATCCAGTTGCAGATGGGTGTGCTGAATCAAAGCTGGCTGAGCTTGGAGATCAGCTTGGAGGGGATTACTGTATTAAATGCAGAACTGAAGTCTATGAACAGCATTCTCACATGTGTGTTTTGACTGTCCAGGTGGGTGAGGGCAGAGTGAAGTGCCGTTGAGATGGCGTCCTCAGTTGACCTATTGGGGCGATAGGCAAATTGGAATGGGTCTAGTGAAGCAGGGAGACAGGATTTTAAGTGGGATGCAACCAGTTTCTCAAAGCACTTGGCAATGATGGGGGTGAGTGCAACAGGACGGAAGTCGTTAGGGACCGAGGCAGTGGAGTGTTTCGGTACTGGAACGATGGTGGAGGTTTTGAAGATAGTGAGGACAGTTGTTTGGGCCAGGGACAGATTGAAAATGTCCGTGAAGACCTCAGCCAGCTGCTCCGCACAGGCTTTAAGCACACGACCAGGTATTCCGTCAGGGCCAGCTGCTTTCCGTGCATTCACTTTACACAGATTGGAGTAAACATCTGAGGTGGAGAGTGTGAGAGGCAGTTCACTGGGTTGATGCTCAGCTTTGAGTGAGATCTCCTTATTATTTTGATCAAAACGAGCATAAAAGTGATTGAGCTCGTCTGGGAGGGAGGCAGAGCTGGAGGGGGGCACAGAGTTAGGTGGTTTGTAGTCTGTGATAGTTTGTATGCCTTGCCACATACGCCGGGGGTCTGAAGATTTAAAGTGTTCTTCAATCCTCTGTTTGTGTGTGAGTTTGGCCTGGCAGATACCCTTCCTCAGGTTGGCTCTGGCTGAGCTGTAAGCCTCTCGGTCTCCAGACCTGAAGGCTGCATCTCTTGTTTTGAGCAGGAGGCGAACCTATCTGTTCATCCAGGGCTTCTGATTGGGGAAAATTTTTATTTTTTTGTGTGTGGTCACTCTGCCCACACATCTGTTGATGTGCTCCAAGACAGAGTTGGTGTAAGTGTCAATGTTGATCTGAGAGTTTGTGGTGGCCGGGGCAGCAAACTGACTCCAGTCTGTGTGCTGGAATTGATGTTGGAGAGTGGAGTCAGCACCTTCCAGCCAGATTTTAACAGTCCTTATTGTAGGTTTCACACGTTTGATGACCACACCACCTTTGTTTTTACCAGAGGTTGCTGCTACTCTGTCAGCCCTGAAGAAAGAGCGCCCATCCATATGCACCACGCTGTTTGCGACATCGTTGCAGAGCCATGTTTCAGTAAAAAACATAACATTGCAGTCCATAAGCCATTTCTGTGTGAGGTTCCAGATCTTTAGTTCGTCCATCTTGTTCATCAGAGACCGTACATTGGCAAGGAAGATGCTGGGCAGAGCTGGTCGATGTGGGTTTAGCCTTAGCTTAGCACGCAGCCCTCCACGCTTTCCCCGTCTTTGTTTACGGTCTCGACGCCGACGCCGAGCACTTTCCAGTCGGTACGAGTGATCCGCTTGTCCGTGGTGATCTCAGTAGCTCCGGCGGGAGTTCGCTGAAGTCGAAAGGCCGATCTAAAACTATGTTGGAACACCGTTTGTTGATGTCCAAAAGTGACTGTTTACTATAGCTGTACTTCGCACAACTGAATCGCGCGAACACGAATGAAATAACCAGGTAAATTAACACTATTTTCCGAAATCTGGTAAGACGCTGAGCCTCGCGATGTGTTCGCGCCGCCATCTTGGTCGTCTCCTATAATTAGGCATACTTCAAACTTCCAGGCTGTTCTGTTGAGGCAAGTGAAGGATAAATTCAGCAGAACATCAGACCTCCAGGGCTATACTTGAGGAGAACTTGTGAAATGTATATTCACTCTTCAGGCTTCCAGTTGAGAAACGGATCATTTAAAAATATTATTTTTGTATTATGTAAATATTTATGAATTATAATCAGTTGCAATCATTCCACATTTGTTGTTTGTAGATACACATATTAATTAAATTTCATATTTAGTGGCAAACGACTAAAAATAACATACAATACTGATTTAAAAATGTATTACTTAAATTATTTTTTTTAAAGTGAAAGTAATATATGGCTAAATAGCTCAAATCAGTGCAAACACATGATAAAAAAATGAAAACATGATACATTTTTATTTGTTTCCTGAGTCAGTTTTTTAATATATATATATATTATTAAAAAGTAATTTATCTCTGTAATAATTTGTATACTTTATATTTATCAATGTACTGAAATATCTAAACAATATTTATTATTATAATTCTGAACTATTGATGGATTTATTTTAACAGTTAACTATTTGTTATAAATCATTTTCAATTTTATTTAGCTATTTATTTATTTGCATATTTAATTATGTATTTAATAATTTTTTTAACATTTACATAATTCATTTTCATAAATTTTTTTGGTAACACTTTATAATAACTCTCATTATTACATCATAAAAAAAACATTGTATACTGTTTAACTACTCATCAACACTATATATTTATTCACATATCTATACATATAATGTAAGGTAATGAATGTGCCATCTGGAAAAAGGTTTGTCCGGAGAAGAAAAGGTGAGCACTACCATCAGTTCTATGTCATGCCAACAGTAAAGCATCCTGACACCATTCATGTGTGGGGTTGCTTCTCATCCAAGGGAGTGGGCTCACTCACAATTCTGCCCAAAAACACAGCCATGAATAAAGAATGGTACCAAAACACCCTCCAACAGCAGCTTCTTCCAACAATCCAACAACAGTTTGGTGAAGAACAATGCATTTTCCAGCACGATGGAGCACCGTGCCATAAGGCAAAAGTGAAACTAAGTGGCTCGGGGACCAGAATGTTGAAATTTTGGGTCCATGGCCTGGAAACTCCCCAGATCTTAATCCCATTGAGAACTTGTGGTCAATCCTGCGGGTGGACAAACAAAAACCCACTAATTCTGACAAACTCCAAGAAGTGATTATGAAAGAATGTGTTGCTATCAGTCAGGATTTGGCCCAGAAGTTGATTGAGAGCATGGCCAGTCGAATTGCAGAGGTCCTGAAAAAGAAGGGCCAACACTGCAAATACTGACTCTTTGCATAAATGTCATGTAATTGTCGATAAAAGTCTTTGAAACGTATTAAGTGCTTGTAATTATATTTCAGTACATCACAGAAACAACTGAAACAAAGATCTAAAAGCAGTTTAGCAGCAAACTCTTTGAAAACTAATATTTATGTAATTCTCAAAACTTTTGGCCACGACTGTAGTAATCTACATAGATGCCATTTTTGTTGACAATTACAAATGAGACAAAGGACATTATTATACCTATTATGCAATAAGTATTTTAATTGCAGGATTATTACAGTTCACTAGAACCATAAAAATTATGCGCTAGGCCCTTATGAGCACAGAATTGAGCTCTATTTTGTGTCTTTTTGCATCTTAATTGTCAAAAAGCACACACAACTCTGTAAAAATGTCCGTTAGTCATGTACAGTATTCAAGCAACCGTTGTGTCATTCTTAAATGCTTAATGTATTACAGTTTAACTGAACTCTAACTAAACTAAAACAATTTAAATGACTATAATATGACTAAAACTATATGGAATTTTAGTCAAAAGACTAAATCCATTAATTATGATATGCGACTCACAAAAAAAAAAGAATAATTATGTGAAAATGAAAGCTATTACATTGAATTATACTACAGCATATAAATGTAAAATAGAGAATGATAGTTTTTGCATTTCAGCACAAATTAATGCAACTCAGAACACATAAAAGGCTTTCACTGTTAACACCAGAATTAACAAATACATGTTCTATGATAATGAATGGTTCTTAAAAAGTTTTGCTCACAAATTTCTTCTTTGTTTGTTGCCCTTGATCCAGTTGTCTTTGTCAGCAGTCTGGGCTGCATAAAAAAGTACATTATGCATATCATAAGAATTTCTGTTCTGTGGTATGGACTGTATCAAAATACTGAGGTATACAAAATATTAACATCATCCTACTGTTTTGGTTTTCTTGAAAGGGAAAGCCTTTAGTAATGGTGATACATAAATGCCTTTCCTGGACTGACTTCTTTGTCTCCAGCGCTCAACGTCCACCTTGTGTCTCTACAGAGAAAAGTTTAGAGACACTATAGAGTACATGATTATGTAATACTTCAAGGCAATTGTAGTATTTACAAGACAAATTAATACTTTTTTTTGTGGATGGAATCTGAAAACTCCTTAAGCAAGGCACAATGTGTTTTTTGATAAATATGGACAAAATCGTCCATTCTTGTGAATCGACGTCTTTGAAAGCGCACACGCTTCAGATCCCACTGGCTTTTCTCCATGATGCCTTGTGTTTTATTGTCACTGGTATAATTCTAAAATAAAGTAAATTCTCACAATGTGTAAAACATACACATAAAGTTTTCAAGAACAGGTGTTTTTCTAAAGCACTGAATCACAGACCTGTGTGTCCAGCTGACAGCATCTCTCAAATTTCTTTGACAGATTTTGTTAGACAGGACCCTTTCCATGGTGGCTCAAATCTCCTGAAAGACAGTAAAATTGTGTAAATACTTACATTTATAGTTATAATATAATCTATTGAATGTGTATATAAATACATATTTTGTGTCCAGGACAGTGTGATTATTAATGTAATTATTTTGCTTATTTGATATTTTTTATACCTATGTTTTGTCTAACAGTTATAATTCATTAGACACTTTGACAGAAACACGGGAGTATAGTGGTCAGTGCAGATTCAAATGAGTCAAACAGGTGGAGCTTGACCCAGTCCTGGAAGTCTAGCTCCACCCATTAGCTCTGCAGTGAGCAGGTCATGTAAATTTCCTTACATGACCAATAATCAATCAGAAATTTCACATATTAAAAAACAAACAAAATATAAATCAATAAATCATAGTACAGTTACCCAGCATAAGTGCGGACCAGAGAGGAGCCTGAGGCAGGAAGTGCTTCACCAGATTTGGCATAAATGTGGGAGAGTAGTACTCATTTGACTCCCCCTTATCCTGCACAGGTGCATCGGCAATGATGTCCTCAAAGTGCCTCTGAAAGGGTGTAGGTCCCATGACGAGTTGACAATTTATCACATTATTTTTTTTTTTTAATATAAATTGTATTTGTGCCACTTTTCAGTATTATACAGTAATACTGAAAAGTGGCACAAATCCAATTTATATATATAAAAAAAAAATAATGTGATAATGCATTATGCATGTCAAATCTTCAAACAAAGCTTTACAAAATAGCTCCTAACATGCACACCCATGCATGGTGTTGTGTATGTCTTTAAAATATAATAATGTTAAAGAAAAAATCTCAATATTTCTGTTTATTCATTAAGTATTATACAATGTGTCCCTTTGTGCTGATACTTCCACAGAACTGACATAATTCACATTTAAGAAGACAATAATGATTTATTAACTTATATATATGACATATAAATACCTCCAAGGCCTCCTCTGTTACTTCTGTCAGATCACCAGAAATGCCCATGTTTAGCATCTTGGTCTGAAGATTGAGAAAATGTTTCTTCACATTCTCACCGCACTGGGGGCTTGAGAAGACAACTGCCATGCTAAACAGAATGCCTTCCATTTCAACCAATGTTCAACCAGGCCAAATACATGCATTGACAGTCGGTAGTTTTTGGGGGAACTGCGAGAAAAAAAGATTCAGGTAAGTACAGTATGTACATTTTCAGAAATGTATTTTAAACTTTTCTCACAGATTTTTAATGAGTCAAGTAAACAGTTATAAAAGTATTTAAAAACCATCTGTTCTATGCAAGAACATCAGAAATGCTTGGCAATATGACAATGAAAATAATTTTCCTGCCAATAAAGCACAACACCACTAAAATGGAAACATTTATTAAACTGCCATTAATGTTTATACTTCTGAAAATGGCATTATTTAAATTTAAATGCCCTCATGTTTTGTTGGGGGACAGCAATTGCGAGTGTATTTTCAATAATTTTTGTAGGACTGTCATATGAAAAGGGAGAAAAGCAAAGTACCCTTAGAAACCATGTGGATGTTTTTAAATAATAGAGGTTTCATTTTCTTTTGAAGGATGGTTGATGTTTCAGTAAAATCATTGCTTGATAAACCTAATGTCTGAGTTAAATAAGATCTTTACTAATGTACACTTACTGTTTTTTACAGAAGACAGAAGGCATTCCTCATCACATGGCTCAAGCAACGATGAAGAATAGGAACCTTCATTTTCTCATCCTTCAACTTCCCAGTTACAATGTCATAATAGACTTTGAGCAACTGGCCAAGAGATACTCTACAAAAACTGTGGGCAACCCTTCTGTACCCTTCTGTTTGATGCTCCCTGTGGCATGGATGTAAACAACATCAGTTTTACATCGCTGGTGGAACAGACGGATGGAATCTTATGACCACAGCATAACTCCTCGGGGATGCAAGATAACTTTCTGAAGACTTCTCTGAATCGGTTCTCTCCTCTACCATCTTCTGAAGGCTGAGTACTTCATTATGATGACGGCGAGCTTTTTTCCTGCAGGTCCATGATATGTTTTTAAGCACTGCAAGTGTAGGGGCGTTATCCCGACATCCTGACTCGAACACTGTGCTTTCTATGTTTTCGAGATTTTGCAAGTATAGGACCCTTGGGAGTGTGGACTCTAATTGCTTGGCCAAAATATCCCTTTCGTCAGCTCGCACGTGTCGTCTTCTCAGTTCCTCTACACTGTGGCATACTTCTTCACCTTGAAATGTGACAATTGCTTTCAGGGTATCTTCATGTGTTATTGTGACTTCAACACAGACAGGGCAGTCTGCAAACGTACAGTACCCCAAGCAGTGGAAAAGGGGTCCCTGTCGTTTAGATCCCTTGATCTTCACATGGTGTCTTTTGAAGGCAATACTGCAGTAGGGGTGTACTGAATGTATGCCTTTTGAAATGACATTTGTCCACTGAAGATCTGTGAATTGACACTGCTTTTGCCTTTTACTTAGGTCTCTCCAGATATCTCTGTTCAGAAAAAGAAAACAAGGATGCCTTGGCAATTTGTGTTGGAAAAAGAGGTCATCATTGATGACATTACTGTCTTCCGATGTTGAGTCAGTATGTGTGCCCATGTCCTGTGGAAAAAAAAGTTTGATTTTTATCAAAAACATTTAATTGAAAAAAAAATGTATAATATCTGCTTTACTTTTCATATTAAAGATCTATGTTAAAATAAGGGAGTACATAATCTCAATAAATGAAATACAGAATACAGTAACTATAAACATGTAAACAGTAGTTGCATTGTGTATTTAATTGTAATTTCTCAAAGACAATAAACATTTGCAGTAAGTTAAGTTGCAGATATGTTATAAATAGTTTTCGGTAATGAAAGCAAAAGTGTCTTTCTAGAATTACAAAGGTGGCATAGTTTGGTGGTTGACCAAGGACTTTTAAGACATTGGGGCACAAAAATACTGTTTAATCTACAGGAGCATTTACCTTGGCATGAAGGACAAAAGCACTTTAATTTATTGCCTTCGACACTATACAAATAACTTTGAGATAACTGGGCAGGGCTATCCTGTGAAAATTTCTTGATAATATAAAAGAGGTTATGAATCAAACATTTTTTTGAATATATAATTAATAGTCACAACTGTATAAGCTACAACGAGCACATCCTTAAACTGTCAGCATGGATGCCGTGTAGTTCAAAAGGTGTAATTGGAAAAGTGTTTTGGAAAACCTAAATCGGGAAAAAAATATCTGATGAGAATCTACTTGCTTAGGGCCCAATGCACTTAAAGTGAAATGTAGCTTTATTACGGTACAAACCTTCTCTGAGGGTGAACTGGAAATCACAATGTCTCCTCCTTCTTCAGTGAAGTTCAGGCCTTCTGTCAGTGCAGGGCTGTCCATACGTGACCTCTACATAATATACAGTATTTTTCAAATGACAGATGATAAATCAAAACAGAAATATCAGCACATATTCACAAGAATATGACAAACAATCTGGATACATCCTCAAAGGCATGTGAATTTTATGCAGAAGTAATAACCTTTGGAGATGGGCCAACAGGCTCTCCACTGTCACTGTCAGCATGGCTGCCTTGTGGCTCAGAAGGTGTCATTTGAAAAGTGTTTTGGGATTTCTATATTAAACAGGGCAGCAAACAAACTTTACAGTGATAAATTCTTTACATTGAAGATGTAAAACAGCAATGACCATGAACTTGTTTTGACCCAATGAACTTGAAGTTGAATGTTGCATAATTAAAATATAAACCTCCTGTAAGGGTGAACCGGAAAACAGTATGTCTCCTCCTTCATTAATCAAATCACCTTGAGAAGCCTGTGCAAGTCTATCTGTACAAGTGTCCTTGTAAATGAAAAGTATATAAAGACAAGAATAATATACACATTTCTATAAAACTGTGTAAATACAGAAATGTCATTTCCTTTACTTTAACAATCAAAATCAGCCAAAATGTGTTGTTCCACAACATACTATATGTACTGTAATATTTTTATTTACTTTTTTTCTTATTTTTTGTAACCTTTTTTTTCAGTTTTTATGTGTGTTTTAAATAAAGAAAAATAAATATATAATTAACAACATGTTTAATGTAAAGAAAAAAAAAAAATATATATATATATATATATATATACACACACACACACACACACACATATATATATTTTCCCTTTTTATGTACGTAGGGATTTATTTATTTAATAACTTTATGTGGAAATAAAGTAATTTCTAGATAGATTGATAGATAGATATATATATAGAGGAATACACACACACACACACACATACTTACCAGTGATGCGTGGGTCAATGTATAAACAACCCGCACCCGACCAATGTTTTCAACTAACCTGCTTCCTACCCGCATTTTTTAAAAGTAGTAAATGCTCATCATAGCATCATTGGGCCATAGACATAGGAACTAGGCAAAAAAAAAAAATCCTTAATATATTCAAATTTTGTCAAGAATTATAAAAAAAAAATCGTCAATTAGCTCATAATTTGTTCTAAAATAGTCTAGTCTATGTCTATTTTGATGTTTCTGTTCAGCAGACAGTGAGGTTCGGCTTTGTTCCGATCAGAGCTCGTGAGCGGAGAGTGCATTTCTCCATATATTACGCTCCGCTCACTCATTCTGTGGGGTCTCGCTCAACCCAGAATGGGTTTAGTAATAAACTGGTGTTTTCTGTGTCGCTGCAAAGATGAAGTTGACGATGCGGACTCGCCACGCCAGAGAGAAATGCACTTTTCCTATGGATTACATAATCAGAGAGTAGCCTATTTATTTTGGTTTTAATATTTTTGTTTAAAAGAAGACATTTCAAGCTTTCTGTAATATATAGCCTATATTTCTCAAATCTGTGAGGCACAAGTTGAGTTTCGGCGCCCTCCAGTTCACATGCAATGCAAGTGATTGTGTCGGCGCCTCATTACATTGTCTGCTATATATTTGCTTCTTATTTATAAAATATGGGCAATTGATTGATAAAACATTGATCAAAATTAAGATACAATTTATACAAAACGAAAATCTTTTAAAACGAGTTTTCTATAAAACAAAACTTAATGAAGTCATCAAAATCATGTTTTACCAAAAACAGCGTCTTCACCTTTTCTTTTGCTGCCTCCATCTATACCTGCAGACTGAGCTTGTGCATCATCTTCGCGCCAGTTATTCAGCCAATAAAGCAGTGGCGGTTTCTCCATTAGGGCAACTGGGCGACACACCACCAAAGGAAAGAGAGGATTTTTTTCCCTTTTACATTCAACCACAGTGTTAGGCCGGGTTCACACCGCAAGCTGCAGCAGAGCAGAAGCAGCGCATATTTTTTTCGGAGCCTATGTTAACGCCGCCTTCACACTGGCAGTTGAAATCAGCTCCGTAATACGCAATACGCCCCCAGTGGACGTCGTACACAATGGTGAAAAGTGTCGGAAGCCTCGGAACCCGAGTAGAACAAAAATGGCGGAAAGGTTGGAAAGGCTGATTCTGGCTGTTTCAGAATGTAGAATTCTCTCGGATGAGGGTTATAGAGATACGAATAGGAAGTCTGCTGCGTGGAGGAAAGTTGCCGAGGAGGTGGACATGTCAGGTCGGCTAATAATAGTGGTATAATGTGAATAGTTCAATGTATGCGTTGCTATGTGTTGCTATGGAAAATGAATAGCCTAAAGTAAAAAAAAAAAAAACTATTTGTGTAGTGTTCAATATTGTTGTTGAAATAGATGCACGGATGGGGTATTATTTCATCCTCTTGTCAACCGTATCACAAATCCGCTGATTGTTTTGCGGTCTATGAATGATGCGGTGGTCTGCTGATGCGATATTTGATTAGTTATTAAATACATGCGATTTGGTTGATGAAAACATTTGTTAAAATTAAGATACAATTTATACAAAACGAAATTCACTTTAAAGAAAGGCTTTTTACAAAGCAAAAAAACGATATACAAAACTTAAGTGGTAAAAACCATGTCTCCCGATATATTGCGCATCCTATATATATATATATATATACTCACTCACTCTATATGTTTCTTTTGCCAAACATTTTTGGGCAATACAACTTCATGATAGGTAATGATACATTGTTTATTATTGCAAATGTTTATTATTGGCTGAGAAAAAAAAATTGCTAGGGAGTACATTATTGAAAAAAAGATTGAGAAGCACTGCTATAGGCTGTGCATTTTTTTTTTACTTGAAATGGGCTGAACATTGTCTGTGCTTTTCAGTGGAGGAAGTGAAAAAAAAGTGGAGGGACCTCCGTGATGCCTTTGTGCGGTATAGGAGGGAGGACCAGTCCAGGCGGGTAAGCGGGGCTGCTGCCTCTCAAAAGAGGCCCTGGCGTTATGCCCAGATAATGTCCTTCCTCCTGCCGTTCATCACACCATGGAGGACAACCTCCAACCTAACTGAGACTGAGGTAGAGTCCCAGGAGGGAGAGGGAGAGACCCAGGAAGGAGAGGGAGAGACCCAGGAAGGAGAGCGAGAGACCCAGGAAGGAGAGCGAGAGAGCCAGGAGGGAGAGGAGAGAGAGGGAGAGAATCAGGAGAGAGAGGGTGAGAACCAGGAAAGAGAGAGAGTCATGAGCGTGCGCCCACGCGAAATAGAGAGCACACCAGACCTGTCAGGGGAGCGCAGGCGTAGGCGACGGGTTGTCTCTAGCCCCTCAGCATTTGAGCAGAAGATTGCCACTGCAATTGAATCTGCCAATACACCACAGGAGAAAGACCCAGACCAGGCCTTCTTGGACAGCCTGCTCCCCGCCCTAAAAAGGATGTCTCTACAAAAAAGCGCTGCTTCAAAGCTAAAAATACACCAGCTGATTTATGAAGCTGAATTTGAGTCTAAGTATTTTGTTGTGAATGTACTTACACTGGCATTAATAATGTGTAACATGCTGCAATCTCACCTTTTAATTTTTATTTTGTTTTTCAGAATCTGGTGCATCTAAACACACACAGACACAGACAGACAGACAGACAGACAGACACACACACACACACACACACCATTAGTATAATATCATATCAAATAAAGTTCACTTTAACTATTTTTCAGTACTGTGGTTTATTTTTTGCAAGAGAGAGAGAGAGAGAGCTAAAAGGGACAGCGACACAAACACGAATAGAAAGCGTATGTAGAAAGTGAAGGTGATTATTTGAATTGCAATTTATGACATTGTGGTTGGCCCTTAAAAGGGCCTTTTGGTCATTATCAGCAATTATCATACAGGATCATGTCGGTGGACACCTCCCGCCTCAGAGGAAAAGTAGGTCGTATAGGCCTCTCTGAACACGAACTGCCTCCGCGGTGGAATTATTGGCACCTTGTCGGATGACACTGGGCAAGACAACACTGGAGGCTGGGTTGGGCGCTCGATTCTCCCTTGGTCTATAGGGGCGTGTAAGGGCATCACGGCGAAGAAGGTTGTGGAGGACACAGGTTGCCTTCACGCACACCTCCACATTGTGTGGATGCTGCCACATCACTCTATGGTAGATCCTGAACCTGGCTGCCAGCACACCGAAGGCTTGCTCTACTACCATTCTTGCCTGAGACATGCGGTAGTTGAACATCCGACGGCGTTTGCAGAGGTTCCTTCCAGGATATGGACGCATCAGGTGACGGCGCAACAGGAAGGCTTCGTCCCCCACAAATGTGTGAGGAAGTGGCCCGAGATCCTCTGCTCCAGGGATGATGGCATCTGGTGGGACTCCCAAGGTGCCTTCCTGGAGTGCGCGACCAAAGGCAGACTCCCTCAGTGTGCCTCCATCACTCCCGCGACCATAAGCACCCACATCAATAATGCGGAAGCAGAGGTTGGCATCGACAACCGCAAGGAGCACGATGGAGAAGGTCCCCTTATAATTAAAAAAAAGGGAGCCTGAATTGGGTGGTGCGACGATCCTCACATGCTTCCCATCAATGGCCCCTATGCAATTGGGGAAGCCACGGTTAACCAGGAACTGCTCTGCAAAATCCTGCCAATCACTCTCCTTTGGCACAGGCATGTACACATTCACTAGCTCCTCCCAGATAGCCTTGGCCACCTCAGGCACAATGAGAGACACAGTGCTCCAACCCACTCGGAAGTGGTAGGAGTCACCAGTTGCCAGGTGTCTGAAAGAACATAATTAAAATATTCATAATAATTATCATATTAACAATAATAATAAATACATTTATTTGGCGGAAACCTTTCTAGATACAGAAAGATTTTACATGTTTATGGGCGAAAAGAAGAAAATGCAATAGGTTTTAGCTTCATAGAAATACAGTTAACAAAATAGACTATAACAGTATTGAAATAACCAAATGACTTGATGATAAAAAAGTAATTATTTTCCCATTTATACAATTCCATCATGTAATCAGTTCTGTGTGGTTTTAATTGGTTGAGTTAAAAGAAAAAAGAAATACTGCGCTATGCATAGAACAAGAAAAACGACAATATGCCCTATTATCTATAATGATGTGATCTATGTGTAATATCAAGGAGATAAAGACAAACTAGAAACTCACCTTAGACAGATGGCTAGGCGTTCTGCCGGAGAAATACATCTCCGAAGCCGGGTGTTGATCCTCTTGATCCGTGGACCAATACGGTGGAGGATGTCATCAAACTGACAGCGCGACACCCTGAAATACTCCCTGAAATCCTCACCGTTGTTCAGACGCAGCTCACCCACCAGGCGGTGAAACTCCCCGTACTGATACCTCTCTGCCAGGTAGTATTTTACCCACATGGATCTCTTTTTTTTTTGCTTGCTTCTCCAGTATAGGAGAGCAACAGCAAGAGCATTGACAAGTCTACGATTAGCCATAATATAATTTTCTGGCTGTATGTGAATGAGCGGGAAAATGGCCACAACATTGAATTGTACAATATTTAAATATTTAATTATTTAATTGTATTAACTGCATAAATTACGTTATAAAATCATTAAAATGAAAAAATGGCATGACAACTTGTCGTTATAAAATCATTATTTATTTTATTAAAAGTTAAGAATTCAGGTTTGTTTATCAGTACCATAGCAACGCCAACTTCCGCTGGAATTGTCGGATAGGAACCGTCCGTAGCCTTTCGCAAGAGTTCAATTTTTTGAACGCATCGGGGTGGCCAACGGACACGATTTTTTTCGCACCGCACTCGTTCGCACCTGGTTCGGACCCATTCGCTTGTGGTCTGCGAATCTCCATAGAAAATGAATGACTTCCGGTCGTTTCGCTGCCGTATCGGAGCTGATTTCAACTGCCAGTGTGAAGGCGGCGTAACAGATGAGAGCGTTCACACCGCACGCAGAGGCTGCGCGGCAGAGCGTAGCAGAAGCAGAGCAGAAGCAGCAGTGCCGCGATCGTTTCGGCGCTGGGTCTATTTTTGCTGCGCTGCTGACACTCAGTTAAAGTCAAAGTACACATTTGGTGGAAAAAATAAATATGATTTCACACAAAAAGTGCTGAAACATGTACAGAAACGAAAAAGGATTAATAATAATTAATGATATCTACTGTGTTTTTTAGCAAATTCCATAAAAAATGTATGATATTTAAAAACACATTTTTCTATTTTTTATTATAATTTTTATTTTTATTATTATTTTATAATTGTTTTTTTTTTTTTTTTTTACAAAATCTGTTAAAGTACTTACAGTTCTATCCAAAAATATTTTTTTTTTGCCAAAATACAAATACAAAAACAACTTTAAATAATTTATATTGCTAGTTTAGCCTTGGAGATTTATTTATTATTAGTAGTAGTTGTATTCTTATAACTAATGGCAGAAAAACGGATGTCGTGCTGACAATCATAAACAACAGCACGTGGTGTCACAGGCGGTGGTCTTCAGAGTGCACCTGGAAAGACAATAATGGACTACACTCGTCTCATCGTGGAAGTTGAGAAATATCAAGTTCTTTATGATCCACACAATGTACTTTACAAAGACTTGCAGGAGAAGGAAAAAGCATGGGATGAAGTTGCAGCGGCTCTTATTGCAGATGGTAAGTAATTTTATAGTGTTTTTTGATGCTTTCGCTGGCACACGAGCGAACAACTCAATAGGCTATTTGATTCAAAATTGATTCAATTGGAACCATTTATTTACAATTTCTAAATTACACATAAGCACACAAATAACAAAAGCAGATGATACATATAATAAACAAGTAAATGCTGATTTCAAGATGAGCAGGAAGTCAAGGCTGTGAACCATTTACAATATACACATAATTTAAAACTGTTTATTAAATTGGTTTTCAGGGTGTCCTTTGGTAAATTTGATTGCAAACAAACCCAGTGACAAGATGGTAATATGCACCATGTTCTCTCCTACGTCGGTTAATGGGATGAACCCAAAGTATGCGTCTTTTTCATAGTCTCCTTAATAACAAATATAGCACGATGGCCTTTCTTCTATCAACAACACGTACTGCACGGAAAACAAAGACAGCAAAACAAAGATGCAACAAAAGTAACAATGAAATTATTAATTAAAAAAGCTTCTTGCCAAGTCTTTTTATTTAAATGGAAATAAAGCAATGCGAACGTACCCATTATAGAGTACTCTGACCAAAAACCGCTGTTCAGTTGCGCGCTGCCTCCGCTGCCGGTGTGAAAGCAAAATAGGCGCACGCTGCTTCTGCTCTGCTGCAGCTTGCAGTGTGAACCCGGCCTTACACTAGCTTTCACTACTGTAGACTGTTTGTGCTGCCTCTAAATAGTCCAATCAGCGTCGAGTCACATTTTGTGTAGTACCGCCCCTTTTTGGGCGATTTCTGTCAAACTGAGAATCGCCCAGAGTGCTCTCATAGACTTCCATTCAAAGATAATTTTTTTAGAACTGCAGGCACTGCAATACAATCTCAATGAGTTCCGGGAGGGCAAGCCCTAACGTGCTTTCATCATCGTGCGTAACCTTAACTTGTGCAACGACTGGTGGGAACAGTGACATCCAATAATATTTAAAAACCATTTTGAATTTTAACAACAAGAAAAGAAATGAAAAAGTACTTTAATATCTTTATCAAATGTGAAAAATAAATAAATAAAAAAACAGATGGGACAGCTATGCCTTTGTCAGGTAAACTTGATCGACATCACGGCGAACGTTACCTCAGTGCAGATTAATTCTATCGTGCCATTGAAAGAAATACCATTCATTCACCGTAGCAATAAGGATAAATTGGCAATTAAAGAATTAGGACAACCAAGACCAAATTTAAAAATCAAACAAGTATCTTCAAAGGACAGGAAGTCGTATAAATGAGGATTTTCGAGGATGTGGTATTGTGCTAATTTACGAAAGAGCAAAGATGCATATGGATATTAGGGAGCAGTATAATATAAGTGAGTAATTTAAGTAAGCAGTGTAATGTAAGTGAGAAATGTTATATAAATGAGCAGTGTAATATAAGTGAGTTGTGTAAACAGTGATTTATGTGACTTCAATTATTTCTTATTAGACTGAAATCAAAGTAAAAAGTTTTTTTGGAAAAACCTCATCCTGGCGTCAGTCTTCATTTGCTGCTGAATTGTGTTAACACGCAGAAACATAAGGAGAGCAAGAGATTGATTCCTAATGTCAGTTTATTTTTTATTAATACTATAGTGAAGTGAAGTGACATTCTGCCAAGTATAGTGACCCATACTCAGAATTCGTGTTCTGCATTTAACACACACACAGACACAGAGCAGTGAACACACTACCGGAGCAGTGGGCAGCCATTTTTGCTGCGGCGCCTGGGGAGCAGTTGGGGGTTCGATGCATTGCTCAAGGGCACCTAATTC
This sequence comes from Carassius carassius, assembly GCF_963082965.1. NCBI lineage: Eukaryota > Metazoa > Chordata > Actinopteri > Cypriniformes > Cyprinidae > Carassius > Carassius carassius. The sequence goes on along the minus strand of NC_081780.1, from coordinate 23,595,544 downwards.
GTGTTATTGCAAGCCCAAGATTCAAACCCACAACCCTAGGGTTAGGAGTCAAACTCTATAACCACTAGGCCACGACTTACGAATGGGTGACCTATCCTCATAAATCGAGCAAACATTTTCCCCCCCTGAGAGAATTGGCAGGAGCCGCCACTGCAATAAAGTGTAGGCCTATGTATTTCAAAATTGTGTCTAGTACTATTTTAATTACAAAGGTTTAATTGGCATCTTTATTTCAAACGACCCGACCGACCGCGACCCTATTTTTGGATGACTCGTAACCGCGGGCAGCCGCGGGTGACCGCAGGTACCCGCTCATTTTGGATCAACCCGCACATCACTGATACTTACATAGAAATACAAACACATTTACCTGCAAGTTTGCAAGACATGCATTCTTAAGCCGAATCCTGTTAGTAGTGGTATTCGGAATTTGCAAGTCTTCGCAAAGATTCCCCCAAGTGCCACTGGATGGATATGCACTTTCATGTGTTCTTTGGCCATATGGTTGTAAAGCATTTTGAATGTCATTTAATGTTAACTCTATTTTACATTGCTGGATGTGGGCAGAAAAATAAACAATTATATACAGAAATAACTTTTTGAACATTTGGCCATCTTTTAAAAAATTAATTACTTTAATGGCATTACACAAGTTAAAAAGAGGACACACATGTGATCTTCTGGAGAACTGACTTTTATACATTAATATATTTATGAAATGAGTGAATGTATCACAGTTTGTTAAAAGTAACTGAAAGACTACCAAGGGACACACACTTGATTCATAGGAACACTCCAGCTTAATTTGTTTACACATACTAATTAGTTTAATATTTTGATTATAAAGCTGTGCAATACATAGAGTAAGTGCTGAAAAGTATGTAAAAAGTGTTCTTGGTCTCTACTAGTAAAAATACCAAATGTATGCTTACCTTTCCAAATGTGGAAAAGAAATATGTTCTGTAAATGTTAAAAAAAACTTTATCATTTATCAACTTTAAAAAAACATTATCATTACTGCAACCTACAACGTACTTTCCTGAGGTGGCATTATTGTTGGCTCACAAGAACAATGACAAAATGACATTTTTATTTCTAACACAAAGTAAGCAATATAAAATAATTAATTACATATTAAAATACAAATTGACTATTACAAAATAAGAAATATATGTTATAATACAAAATCTGATTAAAAAATTGCAGAAATATGTCATTTATTTAAAAACGTTATTAAAGTTACTGTTATTGACTTAACTTATTAAAAATAATACAATAAATAATAATACATCGATTCTAAATAGCAATGTTATTATTAAAATGTATATTTTAAAATTTAATATTTAAAATTAATAATAATTCATACAATTTCATTAATTTAGAATGAATTTTGAATTCTCAAAGCTCTCCATATATAATTCACGACTGTTACCACACTTCCTTCGTTTCCTGATTTCATTTCGTTGACTCCTGGTTAATTTAGTGTGCTCTGTGTCTGCATACATCTACGTGCCACTACATAGGGACGAGTGAATTATTAAATGAGTTGTGAGCGACTACAGACATTGAATCAAAAAAAAAAAAAAAAATTAATTCACAAAAACGCCATATACACAAAACACTACCCTAAGTAGACTAGTATATAATTATTTAAATTATCGTAATAACGTTTATAATATTAGTTATTATTAGCATTAATAGTCGTACTAGTAGTACTAGTTACAGTTGTAATAGTTGTTACAGGTTGTGTAATGAAACAACGTGATTTCAAATTATTCTAATTAAATAAGTCTTTTTCTATTATTATAACAGTAATCAAGTAATGATAGGTTACAGTTAATTAAAAAATAATTAAGATGTAATTCTTTAAGTTATTTTTTTATCTCTTTCTTAATTATTGTTCTTCTTCTTCTTCTCTGTGTAACGTACTGATCGCAAAATAGGCTGTAAATGAATAAGTCCAACCCTTTATCTCCGTGTGATTTGCTCTTCAGCACCACACATCGCAGATTTTCCCGCCCTTGTGAATCTCCTCAGAGTTTAACATTAGACATACCAGTCGATTTTAAACAATAAATGAAACATAAAAACAAAGATCACGGACAACATAAGTATACTTTTTGCATACGTGACCTGAATTAATGCTCTTTTGCTCCATTGGTGTTTCTTGAGGGAGAACAAATGTACCGTTTACTCTCAATTCACATATTAATTCATCCATATTCAGTGTTTAGCGAAAAGCTAAACATTAGACAGTCATTGTCAGATATAAATGGGATTTCTAAATGTAGCCTATTTATGCAACTTTTCATAGCGTAAATGACATATAATTAATAATAGTCTTTTTTTTTTACTTTTACAAATAAAACTCTTGTCAATATTGAAAATATAACAATTGTAATTTAACAGATACAAATATAATTTTAGAAGATGTAGATTTATTTGTTCAAATAGAGAGTAGAGTACATAGTTAACCATTCTGTTAACTTGTGCACGTTTTACTTTCAATTATGTCTTTGTAAAAAAAACCTTTATACAGTCAAATGGTCCTAATTGCAAATCGTATCACATTATTTTTCCAAAAATGTATATTAAATGCATGCAAAAATTATCGATCACATTCTCCTGAAGAGTTTGTGTATACTGTCCAATTAAAATGCATAAGTTTATGGACTGTTAGTCCATAAAGATCCCTTACTATAGCTGTCTATTTTGTAATTTATATATTTCTGTGTTAATGTTAATGTTCTCATACTTATTTTAGATGAGGTCTTTATGCAATTGGAATGATCATGGATATCTTTGATACACTAAAGCAAACTATTTTCATATGTGGTGTGCCTTCTATAAGGTGTACCTTATAGAAGTGACCATACTTATTTGTATTTATTAGAAATAGTGCCTTTGTAGCCCTGTGTAAAAGTGTAAAAGCATCCCATTTCTTGAAAATGCTCCAGTACAATGGTTTGATATGAGGTGTGCATACAGTATGGGGTGTCCCTCATTAGAACTCACCATTAATTTCTTCTACTTATTAGAAATGGGGTCTTTATAGCTCTCTAAAGTATAATAATGTGCCATATCTTGAAAAATGCTGCAGTATCAATTATTCAAACAATCACTTTTATTTACATAGCATTTTTAACAGTACAGATTGTGTCAAAGCACTGAACAGTATCACATATTACAACAGAGTGTCAGTCATATACAGTATAATGAATGACAAGATTAAATGCTCAATTTTCAGTTTAACGCATTTCATTATTGCACGCAGAGACGTCATTGTCTAGGTCAGCTCAGTTTAAATAGGATCTGTGTAATCAAATCAACAATAATCGCAAGAAATTAAGTGTCCCAAAATAAGCAAGATAGAGCTGACAGTGGGAAGGAACCAAAACTCCATTCTGTGGATAAAAAAAAAAAAATCTTAGGAGAAACCGGGCTCAGTTGGGGGCCAGATCTCCTCTGGCCAGACGAAATTAGCACTTAATTTCCAGTTAAATTCCACATGCAGCGATGTCAGATTGAGTAAAGAACTTATTGTGTATGTGCGTGCATGAGAGTCTATGAGTGTCTGATTCCCATGATCTGTCTCTGGGTTTCATCTTACGATGTAACAAGAACATTGTGTTAGGGTTAGGGTTTCAAAATGGTTTGATATGAGGTGTGCATACAGTATGGGATGTCCCTTAGAAGAATAAACCATTGTTTTTTTCTACTTATTAGAAATGGTGTCTTTATAGCACTCTAAATCATCATATGGTCCCATATCTCAAAAATGCTGCAGTAAAATGGTTTGATATGAGGTGTGCCTACAGTATGGTATGTCCCTTAGAGTAAATGACTATTGGTTTTTTCTACTTATTAGAAATTGGGTCTTTATAGCCCTCTAAATCAGCATAAAGACCAATCTCTGAACAATGCTACAGTAAAATGGTTTGATATGAGGTGTGCCTACAGTATGGTATGTCCTTTACAGGAAGTGAGTATTGTTTTTTCTACTTATTAGAAATGGGGTCTTTATAGGCCTCTAAATCAACTTATGTTCCCATATCTAAAAAATGCTGCAGTAAAATGGGTTGATATGAGGTGTACATACAGTATGGGATGTCCCTTACAGGAAGTGACTATTGTTTTTTTCTACTTATTAGAAATGGGGTCTTTATAGCTCTCTAAATCAGCATAAGGACCCATATCTCAAAAATGCTGCAGTAAAATGGTTTGATATGAGGTGTGCATACAGTATGGTATGTCCCATACAGGAAGTTACTATTGTTATTTTCTACTTATTAGAAATGGGGTCTTTGTAGCCCTCTAAATCATCTTATGGTCCCATATCTCAAAAATGCTGCAGTAAAATGGTTTGATATGAGGTCTGCATATAGTATAGGATGTCCCTTTTAAGAACTGACCATTTTCTACTAGAAATGAGGTCTTTATAGCCCTGTACATTTTACCATATCTAGAAAACGCTGATGTAAAATGTGTTCATATGAGGAATGCATGTAGTATGGGACGTCCAATATACAAACAAACGGACCATTCATCTGTTCTGTGGGGTCTTGTAGCCCTTTAGATCTAATAATTTCACATTTCTATTTTTTTACGAATTCTGCTTTGATTTAACACACAACCGTTAAAACACCAATAAATAACAATGTCAATGTCACCTTTATTTATATAGCGCTTTAAACAAAATACATTGCGTCAAAGCAACTGAACAACATTCATTAGGAAAACAGTGTCAATAATGCAAAAATGATAGTTAAAGGCAGTTCATCATTGGATTCAGTTATGTCATCTCTGTTCAGTTAAATAGTGTCTGTGCATTTATTTGCAATCAAGTCAACGATATCGCTGTAGATGAAGTGTCCCCAACTAAGCAAGCCAGAGGCGACAGCGGCAAGGAACCGAAACTCCATCGGTGACAGAATGGAGAAAAAACCCTTGGGAGAAACCAGGCTCAGTTGGGGGGCCAGTTCTCCTCTGACCAGACGAAACCAGTAGTTCAATTCCAGGCTGCAGCAAAGTCAGATTGTGCAGAAGAATCATCTGTTTCCTGTGGTCTTGTCCTGGTGCTCCTCTGAGACAAGGTATCTGTATCTGGGCCTCTAGTTGTCCTGGTCTCCACTGTCTTTCAGGGATGTAGAGGTCCTTTCTAGGTGCTGATCCACCATCTGGTCTGGATACGTACTGGATCCGGGTGACTGCAGTGACCCTCTGATCTGGACACAGACTGGATCTGGTGGCCACGGTGACCTCGGAACAAGAGAGAAACAGACAAATATTAGCGTAGATGCCATTCTTCTAATGATGTAGCAAGTACATAGGGTGTTATGGGAAGTGTTTCCGGTTCCGGTTTACCTAATTAATGCAGCCTAAAAATCCTTTAACCGATTTGGATAATAAAAGCATATTAGTATGTTATGTGTATGCCAGGTTAAAGAGATGGGTCTTTAATCTAGATTTAAACTGCAAGAGTGTGTCTGCCTCCCGAACAATGTTAGGTAGGTTATTCCAGAGTTTGGGCGCCAAATAGGAAAAGGATCTGCCGCCTGCAGTTGATTTTGATATTCTAGGTATTATCAAATTGCCTGAGTTTTGAGAACGTAGCGGACGTAGAGGATTATAATGTAAAAGGAGCTCATTCAAATACTGAGGTGCTAAACCATTCAGGGCTTTATAAGTAATAAGCAATATTTTAAAATCTATGCGATGCTTGATAGGGAGCCAGTGCAGTGTTGACAGGACCGGGCTAATATGGTCATACTTCCTGGTTCTAGTAAGAACTCTTGCTGCTGCATTTTGGACTAGCTGTAGTTTGTTTACTAAGCGTGCAGAACAACCACCCAATAAAGCATTACAATAATCTAACCTTGAGGTCATAAATGCATGGATTAACATTTCTGCATTTGACATTGAGAGCATAGGCCGTAATTTAGATATATTTTTGAGATGGAAAAATACAGTTTTACAAATGCTAGAAACGTGGCTTTCTAAGGAAAGATTGCGATCAAATAGCACACCTAGGTTCCTAACTGATGACGAAGAATTGACAGAGCAACCATCAAGTCTTAGACAGTGCTCTAGGTTATTACAAGCAGAGTTTTTAGGTCCTATAATTAACACCTCTGTTTTTTCAGAATTTAGCAGTAAGAAATTACTCGTCATCCAGTTTTTTATATCGACTATGCAATCCATTAGTTTTTCAAATTGGTGTGTTTCACCGGGCTGCGAAGAAATATAGAGCTGAGTATCATCAGCATAACAGTGAAAGCTAACACCATGTTTCCTGATGATATCTCCCAAGGGTAACATATAAAGCGTGAAGAGTAGCGGCCCTAGTACTGAGCCTTGAGGTACTCCATACTGCACTTGTGATCGATAGGATACATCTTCATTCACTGCTACGAACTGATGGCGGTCATATAAGTACGATTTAAACCATGCTAATGCACTTCCATTGATGCCAACAAAGTGTTCAAGTCTATGCAAAAGAATGTTGTGGTCAATTGTGTCAAACGCAGCACTAAGATCCAATAAAACTAATAGAGAGATACACCCACGATCAGATGATAAGAGCAGATCATTTGTAACTCTAAGGAGAGCAGTCTCAGTACTATGATACGGTCTTAATCCTGACTGGAAATCCTCACATATACCATTTTTCTCTAAGAAGGAATATAATTGTGTGGATACCACCTTTTCGAGTATCTTGGACAGAAAAGGGAGATTCGAGATTGGTCTATAATTAACTAGTTCTTTGGGGTCAAGTTGTGGTTTTTTGATGAGATGCTTAATAACAGCCAGTTTGAAGGTTTTGGGGACATATCCTAATGACAAGGTGTCCTTCAGGTGGAACCAGGAAGCGCAGGTAGCCTTTGACATTTTAAAGTCCCGTTTTGTCTCTGCACCTGTTCTGATGGTTCCAGATCCGGAGGCCCAGTTCATTGTCGAGGTTGATGCTTCGGACGTTGGGATTGGCGCAGTTCTATCTCAGCATTCCCTCCATGATGGGAAGGTTCATCCTTGTGCATTCTTCTCTCGTCGTCTCAGCCCTGCAGAACGTAACTATGACATCGGCAACAGAGAGCAGCTGGCGGTACGATTGGCCTTGGGTGAGTGGTGTCATTGGTTGGAGGGGTCAGCGCAGCCCTTCTTGGTCTGGACGGATCACAAGAACCTAGAATACATCCGTTCGGCCAAGAGGCTGAGCTCGCGTCAGGCCCGCTGGGCGCTCTTCTTTGCCAGATTCAACTTCACCCTCTTGTACCGGCCGGGATCTAAGAACACCAAGCCCGATGCCCTCTCTCGCCTGTTCGGTGCTCCGGGGGGGGGGGAGTTTGCGGCCGAGGCCATCCTTCCTGAGGGGGTGGTGGTCGGGGCTCTTTCATGGGGAATCGAGCAGCGAGTTGAAGAGGCCGGTTGAGGGGTGCAGGTGCCGGGAGAGTGCCCGGCGGGCAGGTTGCCGGTGCCGGCTGCGCTGCGCTCTGAGGTCCTTGAGTGGGGTCACTCATCCAGGTTAGTCTGCCATCCATGTATTCGGAGAACGTTGTTTGCCATCCGACAGTGTTTTTGGTGGCCTACTATGGCGGCAGATGTTAGACAGTTTGTGTTGGCCTGCCCCACATGTGCCCAGAGTAAGCCTGTCAATCGCCCTCCTGATGGTCTACTGCATCCTCTCCCTATCCCTTCCCGTCCTTGGTCACACATTGCCCTTGATTTCGTCTCTGGGCTTCCTCCGTCAAAGGGAAACACTATAGTTCTCACGGTGGTGGATCGCTTTTCCAAAGCGGTTCATTTTATTCCCCTGCCCAAGCTGCCCTCCGCCCGGGAGACCGCCCAACTGGTGGTGGATCACGTCTTCCGTCTCCACGGGTTACCGGTAGATGTGGTTTCAGATAGGGGTCCCCAGTTCGTCTCCCGGTTCTGGAGGGAATTTTGTAGACAGATTGGGGCCTCTGCAAGTCTGTCTTCTGGTTTTCATCCTCAGACCAATGGGCAGTGTGAGCGGGCCAACCAGGATCTAGGAAGAATGCTCCGCTGTCTAGCATTCAGCAATCCGAGTTCCTGGTGTCAGCAGCTCTCCTGGGCAGAATATGCTCATAACACCCTTCCTGCGGCCGCGTCAGGTATGTCCCCTTTTGAGTGTGCTGTTGGTTATAATCCACCTCTGTTCCCATCACAGGAACCCGACGCAGCGGTTCCATCCGCCCTGGCTTTCGTCCAGCGCTGCCGTCGCACCTGGGAGAAAGTCAGGAGGATTTTGGTCCAAACCTCTGGCAGAACCAAGGCTGCAGCTGATCGTCACCGGTCCTCTCCTCCTGCCTATGTGTGTGTTCAACGGGTTTGGCTCTCTACCAAGGATCTGCGTCTCCGGGCGCCTTCTCGTAATCTGGCACCCAGATTCATTGGGCCATTCCGCATCACCAAGGTGGTTAGTCCGGTGGCGATCAGGCTCAAGCTCCCTCCTACTCTTGGTCGGGTTCACCCGGTGTTTCATGTTTCCAGGGTCAAGCCTGTGTTCTCTTCCCCCCTTAATCCTGCTTGCAGTCGCCCCACCCCCCCACCCCCTCGTCTTGTGGATGGATCTCCTACCTATACGGTTAAGAGATTACTCGATGAGCGGCGCCGCGGCAGGGGGTTTCAGTATCTTGTGGACTGGGAGGGGTATGGTCCAGAGGAGAGGTGTTGGGTGCCGTCCCGGGACATTCTGGACCGCTCGTTGATTGAGGACTTCCGGCGGCATCGAGGTAGGTTCTAATTTTTCCCCTTTATTATTCCCTGTGTTTCTCTGTCTATTGTCAGACTGTTGTTATTCATACCAATAGCTCCGATCATCTAGCAGCTCTTTGAACTCACCTTGTCGTGTCTTGTCCTCAGGCTCCAGTGTGTTTAGTTGATTCCTCTGCCCTTGTTCTTACAAGCCTAGAGCTCCTAGTAGCTTCCAGCTGTTCATCCCTCCGGTTCCGCGATTATACGTACTTCTGTGAAACGTGACTCATCTGCTACTCATCCTGTCACTGCGAGTGAAACCTGTGAAACGTGACTCATCTGCTACTCATCCTGTCACTGCGAGTGAAACCTGTGAACCGTGATTCTTCTCCTCTGTTTTGAATAAAGCCTTGAGTTTACCCGCATCCGAATCCAGCCTGCTTTCTCCTGACATGCTGAGGAAAAAGTACTTCCCCGAAACCAAGAACCATTATTATGGTGGAGAAATCATGAACAAACCTACCCAGATCTCAGCAAACTTGCAAAAAAATATCTTGGGATCACAGCATAATCTGTCCCTCCTGAGATTTTTTTTTTTTTTTTTTCAAAGCAGCGGAGTTGATTAGTCAAAGAAGAAACATAGTAAAGGGGAAAAATGTCAACATTCTCTTGTTCCTTAAACAAAAATTTATAAATCAGTTCTAAATCATTTAATTTAATTACAAATGTGATATTGATTTTGTACATCAGTTCAATAAACAATAAGTTCATATTAAGATATCTGTGCTAAAGATGATCAAGACGGTCTTGAGAAACACAATGAGTGATGAACGATTGAGCAATTTGGGGATGTTAAGTGTAGAGTCAAGAAGGGCAAGGGCCATAAATCTCGATTTTGTGGATGTGTTTGCAAAAAGACAACAAAAGAAGAATAAATTTGTATTTATAAGTTTGTGGCCTAATAAAACAGGAATATGAATTGGTTGTGACTAAGTTCTGTTTAAATGTACATAGTATATATACTAATTAATTTTGTTTAGTTTTTCTTTATTCACTTTATACATGGCCTATGTGCTATATAAAAATCTTTTTATCTGCACTGTTTGTTCACTTCACTGATTTGCATTCTATTTGCCATGTGCCTTGCACTGCTTTATTTAACTTTATTTTTAATTTTATTGTATGTCTTTTTTTACATTCCCTTATTGTATAGCTGTATCTTATATTTGATCAAGCTTTTTAGGCTCTACGGTTAGTGTTATCTGTATGCACTGGGGGTTTGAGAGTAACACAATTTCGATTCTCTGTATGTATGTACTGTACCTATGGAAGAATTGACAATAAAGCAGACTTGACTTGTAATCTAAATACTACTTGTTATTTTTTTGCAACTGATAATCATCTTTAGAGTATGACTTGATTTGATTTGTAAAGTGAGGAAGAATGATTATCGAGGTTCAATACCTGAGCCAAAAAAAGTATGTTAAGATAGGGGAGGCATGCTTTAAGATGTTCATCGCTGAAGGTATTTTTTTTCCTTTCTCAAAAATAGAAAGGTTATGCATGTGTGTTATCTACATTGATACATGTTTTACTTGACTTTTTTTTTTCAATAGCCAGAGAAAAGTTCTCTATACAACAAGACAAGACCCTGACAGTGATGGATGATGGATGAGTAACGATTGAAGCTGATGTCTTTCCAGAGGTGGTGATCAAGGATGTGTGCATGGTCATTCATGATGATTCTAATGAAGGTATTTATTGTGTAAGAATAAGATAAGATTGACAAAGTTGTAGGCTATCTTAAAGACAGTTCATGTGCCAAAAATAGCTCAAATATTAAAAGCAGTTATTTGTTGTATGCTATTACAGGTCTCTTACATTGTTTCAGCATGAAAGTCTTAAAAGTTTGTTAGTTTAACAACAAATTATGCTGCTGTAGGTTTTCTCATATATCTCATAGGACTAGGGCTGCATATTTCAGTAAAGATCATGTACCACATTACCACATCAAGTAAAATTGTCTGCAATATTGGCCCAATATCGGCTTACTGTTATTATCGGGACAGACTTGTGTATGGATTAACTGGTTTTCACCATTAATATTGCCATAGATGCTGAAATGGTGTTAAGAAGAAAACAAACAAATTATCATTGGTCACAGAAACATTTCATGATAGAGGTTTGCTAGATGTTGATTCTGAATCTCATTCATATAGCTAATCTGTACAGAAAGAAAGTAATGTGGTGCTTGTTTATTGTTAAAGATCTGTCCTTTTTCTATCTTAGTAGAATCTGTCAAATCTTCATCAAGCCAGATGGACTCATTGTCCATGATGAGTAGAGAGGATAGTGAGAGTGATGAGCATTCTATGCCTATAAGAGCATGCGTGGAGAACGAGGTGTTACAGGGTGAACCAGACAGAGATGCAAGGAAGGATAGGTTTATTTATATAGAAAGAGTTAACTGCTCAATTAAAAGTTACATCTATTCATGATCATTCCCATTCTAGATTTTGATGTATGAAGGACAATATAAGGAGTAATTAAAGAGGTAGTTAAGGGTATAAACTGAAGGGTATATAGAAAGGCTATCCTTAATGTTGCATTGTATTTTTACTTTCTGTATTTCTTAGTGTAATATCATTGTATTGTTTATACGATACATTTTAAATTAGGATGCATCCACAACGACTGACCAAGGAATAATATGCCTGTGGTATCATCAGCTTGTTCCCATCCTTCAAAGATCCACTGTCTAAAAAAGGCTATGTAATTTGTCTGATACTTTCTCCGCAGGGGCGGAGCCAGACGATGTAAACATTCAGGGCTTAGCCCAAACCTAGGGGGTTCCAGGGACATATTCCCCCAGGAGATTTTTTTCCCCATTTACGTCAGCTAAATGCACTATTTTTCAGGCTGTTTGAGATAATAGAATGCCTAAAAATCTATATACTATCTGGTAAAATTATGATGGTTATTCAGTAAAAAAAAAATCACCCAGTAAAGCCTACAACCTATTTTTGTAATCTCTCTTCTTATCCCAATAATGTGCAGAGATTAGCTGTAAAACATGCCCTGAGATAACTTAGCATTTGATACAAGCTGTGTGTTTTGGTTTTACGAGAAAACATAACCCCCCAAATCGGCTGACCTTGCTTTTGAATCTCTCTCTGGCCGGTGAGGTTTGTTAGTGTTCCTTTTTAAAAATGTTGTTACGTCCATAATGTTAATTCAGCCGGTTAGCCAGTGAGCTCACTACGACGCCGGTGAAATAAAAAGCCCACCAAGCCCCTAATGACAATGACGAAGAAGAACATTTATATTCTTCTTCGTTAATTTTTATTGGCAATTGGCGCGATGCATCACCATCTGCCCCCAAGCACAGTAATAGAGCTTTTGTTTAATTTTTTTGTCGCTCCAGTCTTAAAGACAGAGGAAATTAAACAAAGTTAAAGTTAAATTTAAAAAAAGTAAAAGATTTGGGGCTTTTGACAAACATTTGTGGCTTAAGCCCCATTAAGTAAGTTTAAAATTGTGTCATGCCTTTCTTTATGGGGGCCCCGTGGGCCCAGAAGTACAGAGGTCCGGGATCAGAATTGAGCCTGTCAGCATGGAAGACCCAGGTTGAATACCTGGCAGGGCTCCAAGGGCTAAGCGCCCCTCAGAAGGTACAGTTCGTGTTAAGTTCGTTGGAGGGAGAAGCAAGAAGAGAAGTACAGGCAGCGCCGGAAGCAACCCGAACCACAGTCCAAGCCATCTTTGATTTTCTCACGGGGCAATGCGGAGACACCACCCCGGTAGCTGTCCTGAGAACACAGTTCTTTAATTGTAGGCAAGGGCCTCGACAAACTGTTCGGCCATTCGCGTTGCAACTGAGGGAACAGTTTGCCAGGCTAAAGGGAAGACAGGATCACGGCCTGGGGGACGAGGAAACCCTATTGCGAGATCAGTTTCTGTTAGGATTACGGGAGGGTCCCGTATGTCAGAGTCTGCGGGTGCAACTGAGACGGAATCCTGACCTCACGTTCGAAGAGCTGCAGCGAGAGGCTCTAGCCCTCGAGCGTGACCACACCGAAGGTGTGGATCCCCCCAGCTGTCTGGCTGCAAACGCTGTTAGTGGGCCTTCGGCCCCTGTTACTTCTGATTGGAAGCATGCCCTCCGGGAAGAATTGAAAAGGGATATCCGTGAGCAAATGTCTGATCTGTTTAAGTCTGTTGTCGAAGACCTCCGCCGAGAACGCCTCCATTCATTACCCTCACCGCGGGAGCGAGCCTACTCTGACGGTAGTCGCCCTCCAGAACGTCATTTCACCCGATCCATGGGTCCCCGATTCCAGTGGGACGAACAGGGGCGTCCTGTCTGCAACGGTTGTGGAGAAGCCGGACATTACATTCGTCAGTGCCCCTCCAGACGCACTTCGCAAGGGGGTTTTTAGAGTCTCCGGCCACTGTGGGTCAAGTGGTCGGGACCCCCTTTTCAGACCCCTCGCCTTCCAAACTGTCTAAGGAACGCCTGGTGGGCCGTTGTTCGGTCATCATGGTTCACGTCAATGGCCAGAAGGTGCAGTGTCGCAAGTCACTCTGTTCGCGGAGAGCTTAGTCCAGGAACTATTCGGCACCCAGGGCCGGCCGACGACCGAAGCCCCCTGGTTAAGTCTGCGAGGGGCCAATGGTCTCAACATCCCGTACGTGGGATACGTGGTGATAGACCTAGAAATTCATGGCATGGTTGTACCCCAGAAGGGAGTGGTGGTGGTTCGCGACGCGTGCCTGGGGTCTCATCGTGCCCTGCTGGGCATGAATGTCATTTCCGATTGCTGGGAGGGGCTGTTCCAGAGCAGGCCGGCCCGAGCAACTGCGACACCTGAGGGCAGAGAATGGGATCGCATTAGAGCTGACTGTCGCCGAGTTTGCCTGACTGAACAGCAGGGGGACCGGGAGAGCACTGGAAGAGTGGCTTGCCGCTATGCTTTGTCCATCCCGGCTCGAAGCGAAGGCGATGGTCTGGGTCAGGGTGCCCCCTAGACTTTACCACCCGGAAGAGTGGGTGCTGGTGGAACCGTACAACGATGGTCCTAAGGTGCAGGTGGCTAGAGGACTGGCATCCGCCCAAGGAGGCCGAATCCGGGTGAGAGTCCGGAACACGAACCCTTTCCCGATCCAACTGCATCATCATCAGTGTCTAGCCCGAGTTACCTCGGTGAAACCCCAGCAAGTGCAAGAGCCAGGAAGGGTCAAGCTCAGCCAAGTAGGCCCAACCGTAGTGGAGGTTGCTTTGGCGCAGACGGGGATGCACAGAAGAGAGGCTGGAGAAGGACTGCCGGCCCACCTCGGAGGTGAGTCCCTACGGGGAGAAGGGCTGGAGGAGGATCAGACAAGACGGCTCAAGGCTTTTCTATCAAAATGGCCACAGTTGTTCTCCACTCATGATGAGGACTACGGTTGTACTAACATTGTTAAACATCAAATTCCTACTGGAGAAGCCACGCATAGTAGAGAGCGCTACCGACCGGTACCCCCGACATTATACTCTGAGGTTCGTGCTCTTCTGCGAGGGATGCTGGATAGAGGGATCATCCGCGAGAGCAGCAGCCCTTGGGTGGCCCCGATTGTTCTGGTGAGGAAGAAGACAGGCGCATGGAGATTCTGTGTGGATTATCAGAGTTTGAACCGAGTGACGAAGCGGGATGCTTTTCCATTGCCTCGAGTCGAGGATTCCCTTACAAGTCTCACACGGGCGGCCTGGTATTCCACACCAAACCACCGGAGGAGCCGCCCGCAAGTTGGGGATGGGACCCACAGCGCTGGAGGATGTTGCAGGGCGAGGATGAGGACCTGTCACTGGTCCGGGTCTGGTTGGAACAGGGCAATTGGCCGGAGGGTGCGGAACGTCGGGCTCAAACCCGAATTGTGAGAGGCCTGCTGGGCCAGAAGGAGAGGCCCAACCTGAAGGAGGGGGTGATCTGTTGGTCCCTCCAGGACTCACACTCGGGTGACCCGGTCTGTCAAGTGGTGGTCCCCGAGGGAAGGTGTCACGCTCTGCTGGAGGCTTATCACACCAGGCTTGGTCATCAAGGGCAGGAGAGGACGACGGCACTCTTGCGACGCCACTTCTGTTGGCCTGGGATGGAGGGGACTACGAGGGCTTACCTGCAGGGCTGCCCGCGCTGCACCTTGTTTAAAGCCAGGAAAGAGACACGAGCTCCATTGGTCCCAATTCGAGCCAAAGCACCGATGCATATCATCGCCATGGATTATCTGACGCTGGGTCGGCCGGTTGATCACATTCAAAACATCCTAGTGATCACTGACCTGTTCACTAAATATGCCTAGGCCATCCCAACTCTGGACCAAACCGCCATCACCACCGCTAATGCCCTGTGGAGGTACATCATCCAGCCCTTCGGGTGTCCCGAAGTGTTCCACTCTGATCAAGGGCCAAATTTTGAATCCAGGGTAGTGCATGAGTTGTGCCAATTGTATGGATGTAAGAAGAACCATACGACGCCCTATCATCCTCAAGGGAACGGAGGGTGCGAGAGGTTTAACCAGACGCTGCTCGGTTTCTTGGGGACCTTGGAAGACAACCAACAGGGGCATTGGGCTGGCAACCTCCCGGCGATGGTCCAGGCGTACAACAATAGCATTCACAGCACGACCGGTTACGCACCGACCTACCTGATGTTCGGAAGGCATGTGAGACTACCAGTTGACCTACTGCTGGGACTGCGGCAGCTGAAGAGGGAGGCAACGTAACGGAGTGGGCGACCAGACACCATCAACGCCTTCAACTGGCCTATGAACGGGTCTCAGACCGAATTAATCAAGCCGCAGCCAAGAACAAAAGGTTGTATGACCGTACGTCTCGAAGTGCACCACTACTGCCTGGCGAAAGAGTTCTGGTGCGAGATAACCGGCGACAAGGAAAGGGTAAACTCAGTGATCGGTGGGAGCCCCAGCCGTATGCGGTCCAACGACAGCCGCATCTCGATCAGCCTGTGTATGCCATCCGTCCCGAAGGGAGAGAAGTTCCAGAGCGGGTGCTCCACCGAAACCTGATGCGCCCTTGTCCAAATTACCCCAAACCAGCTGTAGAGAGACCTCCGACTGAACCAGCGTGGATGCCTCCCTTGGTGGGATGGGCTGTGGTCCCTCGGAGACTGGGTATAGGGCCAAGGCCCGAGGAACCTAACTCCCCGCCGAGACGATCCCAACGGGAGAACCAGGGGCAACCCCCAGCCAGGTATGGAGACTGGGTGTCCGGATCCCATTCTAGGGACTAGAACATTTTGGCAGGGGGGTATGTCACGGTGTGACAAAAATTGGAACGGGACTAAGTTCCTTGCACTAAGTGAATAAATGAATGCAGTGTTATTTAGAGATCTCCAGTGAACACCCATCTCTATGCACTGCAAATCTGTTGCCATGGCAGCAAGGCCAATTGCCCAATTGACAGCAGGTGTGGAGTAATTACAGGGAGCGCTGTGAATGGGACACGTATCTTGATGGGGCTTTAAAACAGAGAGGAAGCAGACTGTGAGGGTGGTTCTCCTTCCGTGAGATACTGTGTTTGTCGACGGGTTGTTCTTTTTATTGATGCTGGGCTGTGGAGCGGGAGAAGATCGAAGCTGAGAAGTAGAAAGAAGAGAGTGAAGGATTTGTCAGCGAAAACCCAAGGAGCATCGTCAGCAGTGGGAAAGACGCAAAGTGATGAGTATTGGATCCGTTGTTTATATGCACTAACACTGAAGTGGTGTTGAGAGTTTGGAAAGTGTGTGGCACGAGTGAACTAGTACACCGAGTGAATTGTTGATCTGTCTCCAACGTCTGTCCTCCCCTTTGCCGAATGTGACAATAGCTGCACCCGTCTTCAGCTTTCTCTGGAGAGAAGTTGAGCCCTGGCAAAAGACGAGACTTGATCTGTTGGGAGAAAGACCGGTGGGTGAGTGCTGGCCCGAATGCACGGTGTGCGAGTGGAGATGCAGTGCCTGAAGTGACGATTCACACGGTTTGTGTTATGGAGTGAAGTTTATTGTGTGGAGAAGTAATAGTAGTCTGCTGTGCACTCTCCCCCTACAGTCTTTCACCCGCTGTCTCCAAGGAAGGGCTTCTGATACAACAAGCGCCCAACTTACTACTTCGAGACAACCCGGCTCTGTCAATTTTGAATGTTCCATGTACTGTTGAACAGATAAACCCTGGTGCTTCGTTACAGTGCACAGCCAAAGTGGAGCGTTTCGCTCGAAGTGTCTTCCCCGCCTGGTGGTCTCCACTCGCCCTATTTTAAGACTCTGCCCTGTTCAGAAAGAGAGAAGCTATTTCAGCTGAATGTTTCATATACTGTTGAACAGTTAAACCATGATACATTGTTACAGCCCACAGCCAAAGTGGAGCGTTTCGCTCAAAGTGTCTTCCCCGCCTGGTGGTCTCCACTTGCCCTATTTTAAGCCTCTGCCCTGTTCAGAAAGAGAGAAGGTATTTCAGCTGAATGTTTCATATACTGTTGAACAGTTGAACCCTGCTACATTGTTACAGCCCACAGCCAAAGTGGAGCGTTTCGCTCAAAGTGTCTTCCCCGCCTGGTGGTCTCCACTTGCCCTATTTTAAGCCTCTGCCCTGTTCAGAAAGAGAGAAGGTATTTCAGCTGAATGTTTCATATACTGTTGAACAGTTAAACCCTGCTACATTGTTACAGTCCACAGCCAAAGTGGCCGAATGGGGTCCGTATAATCACGACCTCTTCTTGAGTCCTGTGAAGAGGACTTACCCAGTGACCTACCTAGGCGGTGCGAGTACCCCCTGGATCCCCCTGCAACGAGCCACAGGCCCGCCACGACTGTTCCCCCTCAATTATTACTGCTGTTAATAATGCTCATCTTCTGGCTGACTACGTCTTGTATTAATTTTTCTGAAAAATCCTGTCATACGCGCACAAACTGACAGCAACTACTAAATATTGTAGAAACTTAATTTTCTGTAAAGTTGTTTCGTAATGATTTGTATTGTAAAAAGCGCTATACAAATTTGAATTGAATTGAATTGAATAAAAGAGGCATCAATGCTTGATTACTGCTTTGCACACTCTTGGCATTCTCTTGATGAGCTTCAAGAGGTAGTCACCTGAAATGGTCTTCCAACAGTCTTGAAGGAGTTCCCCGAGAGATGCTTAGCACTTGTTGGCCCTTTTGCCTTCTGTCTGCGGTCCAGCTCACCTCTAAACCATCTCGATTGGGTTCAGGTCCGGTGACTGTGGAGGCCAGGTCAAATGGCGCAGCACCCCATCACTCTCCTTCTTGGTCAAATAGCCCTTGATGCCTTCAGTGTGACTCTACAATTTTCATAATAATGAAAATAAGGAAAACTCTTTGAATAAGAAGGTGTGTCCAAACTTTTGGTCTGTACTGTACACACACGTGTATATATTTAATTTATATATTTTTTATTTTTTGCATAATTTTTTGTCTTGTTGATCGATTAAAAACCTAGGTCCACTTTACTTCTGCTGTTGCACATCCTGTCACCTCAACCAGCTGGGAGAAAGAGGACTAGGCCTAAAAAAAAAATTAGTTTGGTTCCGGTTTCCGACCGACCCTGTCAATTTATGTGCGACCCAAATTTATTTTATGAGACTGGGGAAGAACGGTCTTTCACACATCGTTAATTAAATTACAGTTTCCTTTAAATGCTGTTTTACACTTAAGTAAAGTAATCCGTTAAAAACCATTAAGTATTGCATCAAAACCCTTTAACTGTCAATTCCTAAAGTGAGCTATAACTTAAGGTTTGGAAATCGTAACATTAAGAGAAACACGGGGGGAGGGGGGAGTCAACAATATATCGCGGAACAGAGAGGGCACTGACAACATGCTGACAGACAGGACATTAACATTACCAGCTTACTTTTAATATGAAACAAAGTCTCATTTGGTTATTTCACCTTTCAAATGTGGTCATTTTTTAAAGAAATGTAAACAATAAATACCGTTTTGTGGCTCTTGAATGTGTCGAACAGATCGCTGTAAGTTAGATCATCAGTTAAAACTAACTGATCGTCTCTTGCTTCTAGTTAATTTATAGCATCAAAATCAAATAAACCACATAAATGAACATAACAAAGAATGTTGTTTGACTACAAAAAGATGTCTGTACACTCCGTTTTTCAAGTTCAAATCCTCCATGTTAATCTACTATGAGATCGCCTGTCAAACTCCCGCGAAGGCTTTTTGTGTGTGTGTGTGCGTTTTGCGTGTCTACGGCAACAACAGACTTTAAACGGGAATACAGAATCACTGTCGTAAAAGTACCGGTACACACATTTAAAATCAGCGCGCGTGTGTGTAAAACTGCCACTGGAGAAAAAAAAAATAAATAATAAAAAAAAAAATTCCCTACCGACCAATGACCTCAACTGACAACCAACCGGAACCAAACTTTTTTTTTTTTAGGCCCTACTAAGATCAGTGCACGTCAAGCTTTGGATCGCCTCGTAGATTTTCATAAGGTGTGTTATGATTTCATAAATCTGTTCATACTCTTAACCAGTGGTTCCCAAACCATTTTTTGCTGGGCCCCCCTTTTGCAAAAAAAAAAAAATTAAGCCCCCGTTTTTTGTTGTTGTTTTTTTTCATCAAATGGCTGGTGACACTGGTGTGACCTCAGATTTTTTTAGTTGCACCATTGAGAAATTGTTAGCACTCTAGAGCCCTGTCTAAACTCAGAATCACTGAACTGAATATATTCTTTTATTTTTTTATTAATATTTAGTATTTGATTTAGGGATGCCAACGATTAATCATGTTTTTCTTTGAAAGGTTTTTGATGAAAACATTCCAGGATTTTTCTCCATATAGACGAGATTAAAGGATTTAGTTCCAATGCAGTTTAGGGTTAGGTACCAAGTTGGGGAATATTATTTTTTTTAATGTTTTTAATTATTATCCTAGCCTTTTATTTACGGTAAAAACATTTAATTTGGGTGAGGATATTTGCATTTTGAGTGTCATTTGCACATTCTGTCATGCCAGTGACGGTGCCACTGATGTGACCTCTAACATTATTGCAGCTAATGATTAAACAATTATTTGATCGTTAATTTTAATGACGATTGATTATGGGAATTTGTGTAAATAGACTAGGGCTGTGCGATTAATCGAAATCGAAATAAAATCGCGATTTGAGTGTGGGCGATTTCTAAATCGCTTTATAGCATGATTTTCTGTAGCCCCGGCCTCGCGCAGTATGTTATCTGAACCAATCAGGATGCAGCGTACCTAAGTGGAGCGCGAGAACAGAGCAGACTGGGCATATGCCTAACTCCAGGTTCACACACTCTGTCTGTGGAACAGAAAAGGTTATAAATAGAAAGATGCGAAAAGATTTAATATCTTGCGTGTGAGCACAGAGAGAGTTGTGTGTGCACAGGACACAGGTTCAGTGAGAGGAGACACGTTGTAAGGCAGCATATATCTGAGCCTTATACAGTCTATGATCTGAGCACGCACATCTGGTTTTGTTAACAGAGCCTATACATAGGCCTACACTTTATTGGTCGAATAACTGGCATGAAGATGATGCACAAGCTCAGTCTGCACGTAGAGATGGAGGCGGCAAAGAGGACTGCATGGGGAGCAACAACGGTGTTTTTGGTAAAACATGATTTTGACGACTTCATTAAGTTCATTTAAGTTTAAATATATAGCCTAGCAGACAATGTAATGAGGCGCCGGCACGATCACTTACATTGCATGTGAACTAAACTCAAGCGTGTGCCTCACAGATTTGAGAAATATAGGCTATATATTACAGACAGCTTGAAATGTATTCTTTTAAACGAAAATATTCAAACCAAAATAAACGGGCTACTCTGATGATGTAATCCATATGAAATGTGCATTTCTCTCTGTCGTTCATGACGAGTCCGCATCGTCAATTTTATCTTTGCAGCAACACAGAAAACACCAGTTTATTTACTAAACAATAAAATGACTCCTTTCATATTTTCGAACCAGCAGGCCATTCTAGGTAGAGGAAGACCCCACGGAATGAGTGAGCGGAGCGGGATATTTATGGAATAAAATCACTGTCAAAAATAATCGTACGTAATTCAAAACATTTGTGTGTAATTTGAATATACTCGTGCGTAATTTAAAACTATTGTACATAATTCTGTTTTTTGTCAGAGTTGGATTCCAAAATCTACGGCCACGACAGTTTACAGATACGCGATTTTGTGTGTTTTTTTGATTACAACTCTAAAATGTACGACTGTGACAGTTTACAGACAAGGCGCTTGTTTTCACAATAGCTCTGTTACACACACGACATGCGAATTACGACCACGAAGTGCGGTGTGCGAAACGACTGTCAAATATACGTCATCAAGGTCACAGGCATTACTATCCGAGGGAAGATGAATCGATCGCCTATAGATTAATAGATCGCCTATCGCCTAAAGATTAATAGAAAGCGATAAATTAAACACATAATCCTATAAAACCAATTGAAATTTATCCAATGTAAAAACAGTGTTAATTATGTAAATAATATTTTAAATTACTTTCGAAAGTACCTTCAAAACGGCTTACTGACGTAATCACCACCGCACGTTTAGGTATTAGTTTATCAATAATCAAAAACAGATTACAATTAGTTTTGAGAATACAAACGTCTCTTAACACGGTTAGTCGCACTTGCTGTTCTTAAGTTAAAGTCATTTAAAGTCAGCTGTATTTGTTAACATTAGTGAACTAACAAGAACAAACAACGTACATCTGTATTTTTATAAACTAACAAAGTTTAATAAATACCGTATCAAATGCATTACTCATAGTTAATGTTAGTTAATACATCAATCAACAAATGAAACTTTATTGCAAAGTGTTACACTAGAAAACTAGGTTTTGCCTGATAGAGAAAAATTAGTAAAAATTAAAAAAAAAAACTAATAAATTTAAAAATTAGTCAGAAGAGTTTAGTAACCTTGTTTTAAGTGACATTAACCAATTAAGCAAACAGACATTGAAGTGAAGTGAAGTGACATTCGGCCAAGTATGGTGACCCATACTCAGAATTTGTGCTCTGCATTTAACCCATCCGAAGTGCACACACAGAGAAGTGAATACACACACACTGTGAGCACACACCCGGAGCAGTGGGCAGCCATTTATGCTGCGGCGCCCGGGGAGCAGTTGGGGGTTCGGTGCCTTGCTCAAGGGCACCTAAGTCGTGGTATTGAGGGAGGTGAGAGAACTGTACATGCACTCCCCCCACCCACAATTCCTGCCGGCCCGAGACTCGAACCCACAACCCTTCGATTGTGAGTCCGATTCTCTAACCACCAGGCCACGACTTCCCCAGACACAAAAACAGACACAGCTTTATCCACTAAAACATTTATTTAGCTTTCAGTTTCAGTCACCAATTCAAGTAAAAAGATAGATAGATAGATAGATAGATAGATAGATAGATAGATAGATAGACCACTCATTCATTAATTCATTCTGTAGTAGCAGTCCATAGAACAGAATCCAGCAAAATCTTTGTCTGAATAGAAAGCTGTGAAGATGCCCTTCTTTCCAAGACCACAGTATCTACAGCCATCACACATCTGCTGAGCTCCAACTCCACACTGTATGTCTTCCTCACATCTGAACTGACAGACTTCCAGTCAACCATACCTACACAAGAGAAAAAAAACTAATGTTGAGAGATTCAAACAAGAAGTTACCAATAAGTAGAATAAAATATCCAATAAAAAAGAAGCGCAAGTGTCTGAGAGAGCAAGTCTGCAGCGAGACCCTTCTCCATTATATTATAATACAACTGTACTGCTGACTCTTCACTGAGTACCAGAAGTACATATGCTTCCTGTGCATGGTTTCTAAAAGAATGGAATCAGGAATAAGTTGTCTGGCACTCATCTATACCACAGGTTATACTAATATTTACATTTATTCATTTAGCAGACACTTTTATTCAAATCGACTTACAAATGAGGACAGAGTTGAAGCAATCAAAAACAACAAAAAGAGCAATGATATATAAGAGCTATATATAAGTCTCAGTTAGCTTAACACAGTACACGTACCAAGGGTTTTTAAATAATATAATAAATAAAAAGAAAACAGATAGAATAGAAAAAGAATAGAGCAAGCTATTTGGTTAATGTGCATCTACCACTCCAACATGATGGATTAACTTCAAAAGAGTGAATGTCCTTCGAGTGCACTTTGGGCGATGGTACAGTCAAGGCATGAGGATCTAATACAAGAGGCTAATCATTCAGAGTAAAGTTACTGACAGTGCTTGTCTCCATCTTCTAATGTTGACAATGTGCCTCTGAAGGAAAGTCAGTGTCTTTCTCAGGTGTGGTGGATATGTAATGTTGAAAACAGAATACATCCAGAAGGCTGTTATGAAGGCTTCATCAAGGCTGGTGCACTGACACACATCTATTCCATCTTCTGTCACCACACTGAGCCCTCGAACTATGATTGCCATTTTACAGTCAGTATCCATCAGGTGAATGGTAGGAAACGTGTAGCCGGGTCCCCCTTTCATAAAATAAATAAAAAGAATAATAACAACAATAATAATAACAAAAATAAAGAGAAAAAAAGAAAACACTTTTCAGATTCATCAGATTCTGTTGCATCCTCTTTGGCTCAGACGGTGTAGCTACACATTAGCTTCTGATTGTTTCTGCAGTTCTGCAGTGTATGTAGCTTAGCTTAGCTACATACACTGCAGAACTGCAGAATCAATCAGAAGCTAATGTATAAGGTTCACAATACGATGCATATCATGTTTTTGTATACACTGATAAATCTTACATTGTTTTCTAAAACTATTGCTTTAAATTTGTAACAGATGGGCTAAAAAGGTACAGAAGAATAAAATATTACCTGAAAAGATTTGAAACAAGATATTTTACAGTTGATGAGTTTTTTTTCTCACCTGCTCACTCCAGCAGGTGTCCTGAAGTATGTGTATTTTTTTGAGTCCATCCTCCTCAGAGATTTCTTCCGTGCTTTCTCAGCGTCTCCAGGAGCATGTTCCTGCTGTGTGGTCTTTGACCGTCGAGGGGTCTGGATGTGTTTCTGAAACTCATTTTGTAGCACATTCACATGATTCTCAACAGACACTGAATCCTCCCCAACACAAGCTTCCTTCATCAGAACAACAGAAACAGATTGTGCTTAGACCGTGACAGATATGAAAAACATCTAAATACTTACTGAACAAGGTGTTTTAGATATAAAAAATAATGAAAACATTGAACTGCATAAACATTAAGATGATGGTCAGGCAGTGAAAAAGTGGAGTACATACAAAAAGGATTTAAATATCCGAGGTACATTATCTTCCTTACATTAACCTGCACTAAGTGAAAATGTAAAATTGATTAACAGTGCAAAAATAAATGATGCATATGGCAGTGTGCTTACATATTCTACAATAACCTGCAAGTGGAGCAAGTTCTGCTTTACATTTCAGGTTTAGGGATGTGTCAGATGTGTTCAAAACACAAACTTGACTGATTGTCATTTTCCAGCAAATAAAGATTACAACATCTTGTTACTACAATATTGTGTGTTATTATGTTGATAGAGATAAATCAATGGTTTAAAAACAATTTAACTTGCACAGTCATTTCTTTCTGTATTTATGTGCTAATTTGCATAAATACCACAACACATCTAAACATTGGGTATAGCCAGGTGAAAATGTCTTGTTCAATCTTGTTGATAACAGTAAAATACTTAATATTTAGGTCTGAGTGGAACCCATTTAGGCTACCCATGAGCATTAATACAGAGAGGCAGGAAGAAGTACTTTAGAAACCAGCCTTTATTAATTACTAATGCAGAGATGGGGTTTGGGGTTGGGTCCGTGGGACTGTTTCTGGGGATTTACTTTTTATTTTGCCTACCTTTTGTCTTCTGCATTCTCCTTACTATTGTCTCATGTTCTTGCCTCAGACTCGTCCCCCAGAAACAGCCCCAAGTATAATCTCTTAAAAAATTAATCAAGGAACCAGCCTAAGTAGAAACCAAAGTACTTCTTCCTGCCTCTCTGTATTAATGCTCATGGGTAGCGTAAATGGGTTCCACTCAGATCTTAATATTAAGTATTTTACTGTTATTTGTCAACAAAAATTAACAAGACATTTTCATCTGGCTAGACCCAATGTTTAGATCAGTTGTGGTATTTATGCAAATGAGCACATATTTAATTAGATTATGCACCATTTGTCCATGTTAACAAACAATTAAAAAAACCTGTAATACATTTTTTGTTTGTCTTGATGTAAGTAATCAACTCATTTGCATGGTGATATCTAAAGGTTAAAAATGTTACCCTATTCACGTGAGAAAATGAATGAATAGGCTATATTTGGGTCTTTTTCGAAACTTTCCCCTAATGGGATTCTTCTGGACTTTTTTTCCTTACTCTGGACATATTGATACAAAATCAGTCTGCTTCTGTTATAATTTGTTCAACCTTTTTTCCTAAATTGATTAGACTATTAGTGATAAATGAAATATGACTTCAATACTTAAACAGTGAACAATAATATAACTTATATAACATGACCTGTGTATTAACGTACAGTGCACGTAACACGGCTGTTAGGAAGTCAACACTTAAAATTGCTCATTCTTTTATGTAACCCTATCTCATCGCGCTACAGGCTGCAGTGATGACCTCCTAAACAACTGTCTTCTTTAAGCACCTAACGTTACATGTACTCTGAGTGCTTATCTTACCTACTATACAGTATACTATCTCTGTAATATTGCTACTCTCCGTTATTAGTTATAACTAACGTTAACCCTTAAACACAGGGGTCGTCAAGTTCGGTCCTGGAGGGCCCATGTCCTTCAGAGTTTAGCTCCGACCTCATGACCGCCTGGAACAAGTTTGATGACCCCTGCTTAAACATGTCAGATTAAAAAAATAATAATAATAATTAACTTACCTGAGACGAGGTGTGAGCGCTTGGCTGCTGATCCGCCATTTCGGCGCCAGTGGTTTAAAACTTTGGTGGGGCGCATGCGCACTTCGTTGAATCGATTCATCTTCCCTCGGATAATAATGACTGTGACCTTGATGACGTATCTTTGACAGTCGTTTCGCACACCGCACTTCGTGGTCGTAATTCGCATGTCGTGTGTGTAACAGAGCTATTGTGAAAACAAGCGCCGTGTCTGTAAACTGTCACAGTCGTACATTTTAGAGTTGTACTCTAAAAAACACACAAAATCGTGTATCTGTAAACTGTCGTGGCCGTAGATTTTGAAATCCAACTCTGACAAAAAACAGAATTATGTACAATAGTTTTAAATTACGCACGAGTATATTAAAATTACACACAAATGTTTTGAATTACGTACGATTATTTTTGACAGTGATTTTATTCCATAGATATTCAGAAATGCGCTCTGCGCTCACGAGCTCTGATCGGAACAAACCCGAACCTCACTGTCTGCTGACCTTGCAGAAACATACAAATAGACATAGCCAGACTAGACTATTTTAATACAAATTATGAGCTTACTGACGGTTTTTTATAATTCTTGACAAAATTATAATATATTATGGTATTTATTTTATTTTTTTGCCTAGTTAGTTTTGCCTACGTTCCTATAGTCCAATGACGCTACGATGAACATTTACTGCTTTTTAAAAATGCGGGTCAGGAAGCGGGTCGGGTACAATATTTTATTTTTATTTTTTTGCGGTCCGAGTTGCGCTCTCGTTGCTGCTTCTGAACCGCGTACACATAACTTACTGTATAAGCACTGCAGATTGAGTACGTGTGACCCTTGGGCAATAAATATATTGGGCAAAACATATAACACCTGAGACACCGCTACAGTGAGCTTTATGACCAATGCATGACACAAAAAAAAAAAAAAAAAAAAAAGAGAAAAAAATCCTAGAACACGGTTTTACTTTATTTTATTTTTTTCCATATGTCTAGACATTTTGTTTGACATCTTTACTTAGTGATTATTCTGACTTATGTCTGTTTCTAGAGACTTTTGATAAAGCTCTCATTGGTTTTCTTTTGGAAATATGTTTAAAATTTATACTGAATGCACTTATGACTGTAAAGCATGTCTGTGTGTGTCAAAATCGTGATTAAAATCGAAATCGCAAAATTGATAAAAAAATCGTGATAGGTTTTTTTTGTCCATATCGCACAGCCCTAAAATAGACATTCCTAATCTGACTGAAATTCTTTATCCAAACATTTCTTTCAGTCATACCATAATCTTGAAGAACACTTGGATGCAGATGAATGTCAGCAGCTGTATCTTGCATCAGGAACCAGTAAAGGAGCTATCAGCAACTACTACATCGTTTGGTCCAAAAATTTAAAAAATTACGACTTTATTCAGCATTGTCTTCTCTTTCAGGTCTGTTGTGAGCGCGTTCACAAGACTGCAGTAACGCTGCTGACGTGTTAAATCTCAGTTATTGGGCGCACCAGAAAACACGTCAGCAGCGTTGTACGTCAACAGTCACACCAGTCGCACTCACAACAGACCTGGAAGAGAATACAATGCTGAATAAAGTCGTAATTTTTTTTATTTTTGGACCAAAATTTATTTTCGATGCTTCAAAAATTTCTAACTGACCCTCTGATGTCACATGGACTAGTATGATGTTTTTCTTATCTTTTGGACATGGACCGTATACCGTACATACATTTTCAATGGAGGGACAGAAAACTCTCGGACTAAATCTAAAATATCTTTGTGACGAGCGGGGCGGGATGGATTGGAAGCATGCAAAAGAGGAGTTACGACAGTGAAGGACGAGAGAGGACTTTATTTTGTGTTTGGTTTTGTTTGTGAACGGCAGTCGTTCATCAGGAGCTGTCGTGCTGTTTTGTGTTTATTTTGTTATTAAAGTTTTCAATTGAATGTCCGCCGGTTCCCGCCTCCTCCTTTCTGTGACTGTGAATTTTTTTTATTGTTACAATCTTAAACTATGTTCCTGAGATGAACGGAGGTCTTACGGGTTTGGAATGACATGAGGGTCATTGACATAATTTTCATTTTTGGCTGAACTAACCCTTTAAAGAAGGGATGGGTATGTTGATGTTGCCCTTTGTAAGATCTGAAAAGCGTGATTCCACATCTTGCTATGAATGAATGAGTACGTCACAACAGAAGTTCCACCCATAGTTCGCGCAAATCATCATGGGGCGTAGGAAATAGGTGGATAGAGGGAGAGGTAGAATTAGAAGAGTTCCTGATCAAAACAGAGCCACACTTCTGGACTTACAATGGAAGAGACTTGTCAAACAGTATAGCATAATGTAAACAGGTCTATGGTTTCATCATTTGTGCAAAAAGTACACATTATACATCGAAATTAAAGGCACTGTCAAAAAATAACCCACATTCATCCTTAATACTCACATTTATATGTGTTTGAATTTTCTGCCATGGTTAGCACTTGGAGCAGATGAGAAGGGGGAGGAGAATTTATACGTACATCATGTTAAGTCGATAAAAGACTTCCGCATTTGATA
The DNA here is from genome assembly GCF_963082965.1 of Carassius carassius. NCBI lineage: Eukaryota > Metazoa > Chordata > Actinopteri > Cypriniformes > Cyprinidae > Carassius > Carassius carassius. The sequence goes on along the minus strand of NC_081780.1, from coordinate 23,567,277 downwards.
CACCTGTGTATCCTCGCTCATCGCTCCTCATGAAGTTTCCTCCCTCCTCGATCCTCGCTTCCTCATGGTGCAGTTAGAGAATTGAGATGTCCTTCAAGATGGCTGTGCTCGATCGGTTTCCGGGTCATAGGATGGAGGACGGAGGAGCAAGGAGACGAGGAGGGATATTGAGAAGCACCCCTGGAAGGATAAAAGAGGAGTTACGACAGTGAAGGACGAGAGAAGACCAGGCCTGGACTTTATTTTTAGTGTTTTGGTTTTGTTTGTGCGTGGCAGTCGTCCGTGAGGGGCTGTCGTGCTGTTTTGTGTTTATTTTATCATTAAAGTTTTATTTAAATGTCTGCCAGTTTCTGCCTCCTTCTTCCCAACTATGAAGGTTTGTTAGCATTACAACATCATATCAGTTTGTTCTTTGATTTCGTTTGATGTATATCGGGGCCTTAAACGGCAAACAAAAACTCAAAAGTTCTTTTTGTCATGCTAGAACCAATATGGATTGTTTTTATTGAGTTTTTAGATAATATTTATAATAATATTGTTACACTATCTTTGTCTGTGTTTGAGTAAATAATTTGTTGATTTTTATTGTGTAGTAAAGTTCAGAGGATTGGTTTGGATGGAAAAGTTACACCCAGTCAGATTTCCAAAAAATGGGACAATCTAAAAAGAAAATACAAGGCATGTACAAAATGAATGCATGTATTTCATTTGGTGTGAATTTTCTTCTTGTTAGTTTAATAGAGAATGGATTCATTTTATTTTAGGAGCTCCGCTGTCCTCCTACGGGAACTGGAACAGATAATGGGGAGGCCACAACAGCCACATGGCCGTGATTTTCTGCCATGCGTGAGGCTATTGGGGGGAGGCCATCTATTGATCCTCTCATCCTGATAGACTCATGTGATACAGAAGTCATTAGCTGTTCTGCTGTGTCCAAAGACCCTGGCTTGTCACCATCCGCATCTGTGGAGGAAAGGGACACAACATCCTATGCACCATCTGGCAGAGACAACTTCCAGGAGGAAAGGCTCTGTACTTCTTCGGGTCCCCCGCTACTTAAAAAGAAAAGATCCAACAGAGTGCTAGATTTTCTAGAGAAGGAGGCTGAAAAAGAGGAAGAACGTCTTCAGGCCACGCACAAATTAATGGAATCTACTTCAAATAGATTCCTTGACCTCTCTGAACAGTTGATTAAAAAAAGTTGAACACTATCTCTGTTTGTCATTTTTGCTTTGAGAATTTTTTTTGTGGCATTATATGCCTTAATAGATGTTTTATGGTAAACAGTTGCCAGATGAGTACAAAACAAAAATGTTGGCTTAATTGGAAAACATGTTTATTTACATTAAACTATTTTATTTATTGATAATATGGATATTGCAAATAATTTAATGCATGAGGCTAGAGACATGGGGAACTTTTTTTTTTTTAATAATCTGAACTTAAACATTGTGTGTAGCTACATCTTTGTCTTTCTACAAATAATCATGCTCATTTAACTCCACTGGATACACCTTAGGAGCTGACAGTTTTTCTGCCAGGCCTTCCCACAGGCCCCTCTCACTGGACAGGGTGGAGGTTAACCAACCACAACTTCAGGGCCTTCAATTATGTCTCCTGTTGTCAGTGCATGTTTTGTTTGTGCATGCTTGTATGCATATTTCTTTCAGGGTTCAGCATGAAAATATGATATGTAATCATATTTATTTTGAAGTGTATCTCATGAAACTTTCGATGTTTATACATTACTTTTTATATAAATATTTTTTGTGTGTATGTGTTGCGATGTGTCAGTTGATTCACTTGATGAGGACTGACAACCTGAACTATGCCAACCATCCACCTCTAACAGCTAGAGAATTGGTTATGAACGAAGAGGGAGTTTCTCCGCGTCTGGAGAGCGTCTGCGCCGCGGATTATAACAGAAAGCAGCTTTAACACCAGCATGAGCTAAAAGTCACTTTCAGTCAGCAGCGAGTGTTTGAAATAACTTGATCCGATGTGGATTATAATCACCATACGAGGCAGAAATATTTATAAGCGATGCAAAAGGCAACGTTATCATAGTAAGCATGGTAAATACGACCGCTGGAGAAATCAGACGATAGCTTCTTATTCTCTATCACAATCTTGTATTTATTTAGTAACATATTTTATCTGTCATAAATCTTGTCTCGAGAGTTTAGCTCCGCGTAGTTTATGTCAGCAAAATTTAATCATGTTTTTTATTCGAGAGATTTTATAAAAATAAAGAAATTATCATTCTTTCTGAATGTGATGTATATGGCTATTGTGACTTTAAATAAACAGCCTCGACTCAATAACAGACTATGTTCATAACATTTTATTTCTGTGTGACTAATTTTTAATCCTGATAAATTAATTCATTATGATCCGTGTATCACTTATTATAATTAAACATTGATGCTTTTTGGATTTAAATATTTAACAAAGCATGCAAACAAACGGCCGCTTTTATCATGTTTGCTTTGTGATCGCGCTTGTTACAGTGCATTATTCCTTATCAGTTTTCTGGTAATTTCTCTTTGTTGGTGTAATGAGGGGATTTTGCAACGTTGTTCATGAGAGGCATGTAAAGGGTGGTTTTAGTGAAGCGGAGCGGAGCTTCTCGCTGACGGTGGGAACGCAGCGCTATTTTGGTCTCTGTGTTACAGGTCCGAGGCTATTAGCCCCGCCCGGCCCGTTTTAAGCCCTGGCTCGCACTGGCCTGACAGTGGAAAAGCGGCAATTTACAGCTACTGCTTCCAGTAGTTTTGGAGACAAAGATAAAGCCAGAAGCAAAGACAGGGAGAAACAGAGTTGGGTTTTACAGCCGTTACTTCCACATCCCCTAAAAGAATGGCAGCCTTGGAGTAATGTTATTAGATTAATGTTTTTATACTTTTTTGTCATATGTAATGATATTTTTAAATAGGAAATTAAACTACCAGAAGGTGGTGGTAAGTCAGTCTTAATGAGTGAATCACTGATTCAACCAATTCGTTCAAATAGCCGATTCATTCAATAAATGAAGCAAGTAACCGTTTTTATAAATGGCTCACTGAATCATTGTGCGAAATGGAGCAAAAAAATTATAATCAGTCTAAAATGTAAGTCAGTTAATATAAATGAACTAAACTTGTATAAAATCAATATCGCATTTGCAATCAAGCTGAAAGTCAGGAAAACATAACTCCTGGTCGTGTGATGTTGCATAGATTATATATAATATTTATATTTTGTGTACCGCAGTGTGTTTGTTCAGGTTTGTTTCTTTTGTGTGTGCTGTTATGCTTATAGTGTTGATTTCTCCGCGAGTCAGACCGGCTGCATCAACTGGCGCGACCTTGATACTGTCAATACATTATTCATTATTAGTCATCGTTTACACTGAAAGTTATAAAATCAGAATCATTCTCGCCAAAGTTTCGGTACTGCCCTAGTTATTGTTTGTTATTAAAAATTTTGATTGAATTCTCTTTGACTTGCCCCTTCGCAAAATCCATTTGTCCCAGATAAGCATTAATGTCGAGCCCTGTTCATGAGCATTTTACCGTTTCATTTGAGTAAAACTAGTGTCACGTTACTCTGTTAAAGAAGAACACGGGAGGCACAAAGGAATGTTTAGCAGACTTTAATTAAGGAAACACTAGGAATCATCACAAACAAACTGAACAGACTTGGGCTTATAAAGATAGGATAACGAGGGACAGCGAGGTGTGGGGAATCAACTAAATTGAATAATCAAACTAAACAAGGACAGGAACAAGACTAAATAAGGCAAAAAAGGGACTCAGACACATGACAAAACAGTTCCAATCTTGACAACTAGCCTATATCACGGCTAAGTATTCACAGCAACCTATCAAAATAAAAGTTTGGTTTAACTTAAAGACACTTTCCCATAGATACTGTTCATTAGAATGTACATAATATTTACTAATACTATTACTACTAAAATTATTATAACAATTTTTTAAGGAATAATCAAATTTCTTTCATGTTGTTAACAGTAAATTTGTTTAATTTAAAATGTTTAAAATATAAACTATATATAACTAAAATTTATATTATGCCTTCCTTTGGTGATCAGAAAACTTTAAATACACATTTCATAAAGCTATTTTAAGAATACATTTGAATAAATTAAGTTGTTTTTATGCATTAAATAATTAGACATGCTAAAACTTAAGAATTGGTAAAAATAAAACACATGATGAGAAAAATGGAACATTTCATAGGGCCCTAATCATTTAGTAAAAAAAAAAACACTTGTAAAATTGTAGCCGTATCCCGAATCCTGACGAAAGGAGATGTTGGGGATGGAAGAGGGTAATTGCAACACGAAAGCTTGTGACAATACAGAAGGATTTCATATATGTGTACTGTGCTAGGTGTCTCATCCCTACAGGTAGACATGGATCAGCTGAGAGTTAGCTGATACAAGCTTGACTAATGTGGCCTGCCAAAACTAACACTATGCTTGATGATTTTTACAATGTGTGTCTCTGAAACTCTTTTCATTCTGACAACCAAAGGTGAAGGTTCAGAAAGTAAAAGTTCTCCTCAGTATTTTGTTCCAATCACACAGATTTGCAATTTGGCACAGTTTTTCACCCAGGAGGTAGACCTAATTATGGTGTGGAGTAAGTGGCTTGTTGAAGTTTTGAGGTGGAGTAGGACTTGGCAAAACTGAACTCCGAACGCTAAACTTTCAACAGAAAGGAAAATAAGCGTCAGTAAAAGGAAAATGAGTGTAATGATGTACAGAGCAGCTGGCATGTTAAGCCAGAACAGGCTCAAAGAACACTTTAAAAAATGGCAAAAAGCAATGGTGAGCAGTGGTGGGAAAAGACATTAAACTGGGCTGTTGGACACATCTCAAATTGTGTCTTGACAAATTAGACATGGTCTTAGCTCGGGGTGTTGCGATGTTTCTCCTCCTGCTCCTGCGAAGTATAATTTTGGAAGTGATTTCTATAACAAGAAAAAATACATTTTGCAAATAATTGATTGATAGAAATATTTAAAGTATTAAAATTCAAACACACACACTAGACACAATTATAAACCTATAAGCTATTTATTAATTATTCAAAATAACTTGTAAGTGATTAGGATGTCAAATTTCTGGGTTACATAATATAGAGTTATGCATATAAATAATAAGTTGCTCATAAGTCCTTTAAGCATCATTTAGGTGCATATATACATAAAAAAGCAGTCTCTGCACCATTCTGTGAATGTGAGGACATTCTGTGAAAAACAAAGGTCAAAAGGTTTTAGAAGGAATCTCAGTCTGGTTCTTGTCTGCTAGTTGAGTAAAGCCAATCCGAAGAAGTCTTTAGCTCATTTCTATCATGGATTTCCATGTGATGGTTATGCTGTGCATATCTTTCACCATTAATCTTGGTTACTTGCCCCAAATTTGACAAACCCCCCACTTGAGTTGAAATGATCAATTAAGGTAGAGTTTTACTAACAGCTTGCGCCAGCGCAAACCCTCTTTTGATGTGAAAAGTGTACTGTAAGGTAAAGTATGTTTTTACTAAAGACGTGCATGAAGAATTAGTGTTGAAAATGGGTGCAGTAATTTTTGAGACTGACGTTATTGAATATGCATATGTAGTAGTTTTGCTTTCAAATGCAAAAGTTATGCTAGGAGAGTATTCTAATGAATAACGTGTTTTACTAACATCTGCACTCATCAGATTACTGACATTTGTGCCATTATGTAACACCAAAATAAAGCATGTCTTAAACTAGTTTGCGCTTGACATTGCTGCAAATATTGTAGAGAACAAAGAGCGTGTGGTAGAAGGAAAATGCTTTTTTTCCACATATTTATTAATTTTGAATGCCAGAAGAACACATTATTATAGATGAACACTTTCTTTTTCAATTTGCATCAAGAAATATAAGATGACTCGGAACCCTCAACTAGGAATCACGCAATATCAGGTCTATCAAATCTTCTAGCAAACATACATTTTTTTGGCATCCGGTTCTTTTCAATGTACTGTGGCTTCATTTCTTTATTTACGACTACACTAATTTGCGCTGCGCTTGGTTGGTTGATCTGTAAATGACATTGCATCTGTGTTCTTTAATTTGCGCATTATTAGTAAATCACCCACAGAAATTTTCCCTCCCATTGGCGCTCTTTTGGAATTGCGCTCTCGCACTAATTTGCCGTTTAGTGCCGTGAGCTGCTTAAAGATGCTAGTTGATGGACAGGCTTTAGATGTGTGGCCCCATGGTACAGTGGACAAATTTATGATGTTATCTTGTTGTCTAGGGCCTCTTTGTGGTATTTGCCTCTTTGGGTTGTTTTAACACCAATCTGATCAAATCTTAGCTCTGATATGCTACATTATTAAGGGATGTTTTGCATCTAAAACTATTTCCACACTGTTGGCAGGCGTAAAGCTTCTCAAGTGTGAACACTCATGTGGACTTTGAGGTTTCCTTGTTGAGGGACTCTTTCCACACTTAGGACATATGGAAGTCTTTTCTTTATTGTGAACTCTCATGTGGGTTTCAAGTTTTCCCCTTTAAGTGAAATGTTTAACACATTATTGGAAGATGAAATATCCCACTCCTGTCTAAACACTCATGTGGACTTTGAGGTCTCCTTTTTGATAGAAACTCTTTCCACACTTTTGGCAGGTTTAAGACTTTTATACAGTGTGCAATCTCATGTGGGTTTTGAGGCGTCCTTTTCGAGTGAAACTATTTCCACATATTTTGCAGGTGTAAGGCTTCTCTCCTGTGTGAATTCTAATATGGCTGTTAAGGGTTCCTTTTTGAGTGAAACTTAGTCCACATTGAAGGCAGACAAAAGGTTTCTCCCCAGTGTGAATTCTATTGTGCATTTCAAGGTTTCCTTTTTTAATGAAACGTTTTCCACAGTGTTGGCAGGTGTACGGCTTATCACAGGTGTGAATTCTCAAATGGACTTCAAGGCTTTCTTTTTTATTGAAACTTTTTCCACATTGTTGGCAGTTGCTCTCTCTAGTGTGAATACTCATGTGGACTTTGAGGTTTCCTTTTTGACAGAAACTCCTTCCACATTGTTGGCAGGTGTAAGGTTTCTCACCAGTGTGAATTCTCAAATGGATTTCAAGGCTTTCTTTTTTATTGAAACTTTTTCCACAATGCTGGCAGTTGAAATATCTCTCTCCTCCAGTGTGAACACTCATGTGGACTTTGAGATTTCCTTTTTGACAAAAACTCTTTCCACACTGTTGGCATGTATAAGGCTTCTCTCCAGAATGAATTCTCATGTGGTTTTTAAGGTCTCCTTTTTGCCAGAAACTACTTCCACACTGTTTGCAGGAGTAATTCTTCTCTTCAGTGTGAATTCTAATGTGCCTGTTAAGGGTTCCTTTTTGAGTAAAGCTTAGTCCACATTGAGAGCAGGTGTAAGGTTTCTCTCCTGTATGAATTCTCATGTGAATGTTAAGGGCTCTTTTTTTATCAAAATGCTTTCCACATTGTTGACAATTGAAATGACTTCTAGTTCCAATCTTTTGAGCTCTCTTTTTTAAAGTCTGTTTAGTTTGTGAGCAACTAAAATTTTCTCCAGTGAAATCATGTTTCTTATACTGATCTTTGCCATCCATTTCATTTAGTTCTTCAATTTCCTCTTTCAGCAGCATCAGATCTAAAACAGAAAGAGATCAATACAGTTAATCCAATTTTTAATGACACAAAGCAACACACATTAATACATATAAAAATAGCACCATGTATGCTGGATACTTCCTAAGCCAGTGGTTCTCAGTTTTAGTTCTAGTAATTGCCTACTGCTAAATTCTGAAAACACTGAAGTGTTAATTATCAGACCAAACACTCCCTTTTTGTAATAATCTAAAATACCAGGGCTCTAGACTAACTTTTTATATATATATAAGCAATATTGACTTGTAGCCTAAATGATTAACTAACAATCTGGTCAACAAAGTTTATTTGAAGCACAATTCTAGAAGAAAGGTAACTAACTGAAAAGGTGTTGGTGCTTAAAGTGCTTCACTGAGCTGAAATTTAAACTTAAAACATCTCAAGATAAATTAAATAAAAAGAAAGTCTAAATTAAGTGTTTTAAGGGCTTTAAACTGAACATCTTATGGCTCAGTGTCTTATGGACTATCATCCACCACAGTCACATGCCCCTTGGATGGCCAGCTCCTGTAGTTTGGCCTTCTTGATCTTTGGCCTTGGATAAAACAACTGGCCACACACTCTCTAGCAGTAAAATCTTCCAGACTTGGCCCCTTTACACTGATTCTGATCAGATCTTCCACTGTGTCTGAATGAAGGGATGCTATAGGCCCAATCCCAATTCTATTTTATACCCCATTTCTCTTTCTCTCTCGCTCTCCCTCTCTTTCTCTTTCTCTCTCCAATAGGCAATATTTGAGAAAATGGTTTAGCGATTTCTAATTATTGGAGGGGGGGGGGGGGGGTAGCCCCATCAATGTCTATGGCAGTTATCGCCCTGATCAGACATATGCTGTGGCACTATCACTAGCAGTCTGTAATGATATGACGTTAGCAAATATTAGCGATTTTTTGCAAACATTTCTTTGAGTAACATGACCATTAATATGAACTCACAATTGAATGTAATATAAAACAAATGATTACTTTTCATTAAAATCTTTATTTATGCCAAAAAAAGCTTACATTTATGTGTCTTTTTGTTTGCTGTAGCAGCCATGTTGCCGAGATAATTCATACCCCTTCGTTTGAAGTGTGGTCCCGAAAAATCTTAGTTTGAAGGGCTATCTGGCCCTTCCCCTTACCCCTACCCCTCCAACCAAAAGAGAATCGAGACAGGGGAAGGGCTAAGGGGTAGAATTTGGTAGGGGTAGAATTGGGATTGGGCCTTAGTGTCTGATTTGAACATCTTAACAGTCCCTAAACAGCTAATACTACCATTTCAGCTATTAAAATAGTAGTACGTAATATCAAAGTGTTTACAGTTAGTTTTTTTTATTAAGTTAATTTAGAAAAACATTAAGAATGTTTTTGGTTTTAATTTTTTTTTTTTTTTTTTTTACTAACGGTTAAACTAATTAATTTTACTTTGTTGGAACAGCAGCTATGCTAATGATGTCTCTATTTGTTTCTCTGTTTCTGCTGGGATTTACATCCCGTGGTACCTAGGATTTACACAAGCACAAGTCTGGATCCAGAACACCTGAGAAGAGATGATGCTGACCCTCAGAGGACCCCAGATGATGCTAACCCTGAATAAACAACAGAACTAACAAATATTGCTACAAGTGTGACTGAATCATATAATTATTATTAATAATGTTCATTATATGGCTGACTACCTCTTCTATTAATTTTCCTGAAAAATCCTGTCATACGCGCACAAACTGACAGTCACCACTTATAAGCTACAACTAAATATTGTAGAAATTTAATTTTCTGTAAAGTTGCTTTGTAACGATTTGTATTGTAAAAAGCGCTATACAAAAAACTTTAATTTAATTTAATTGTTCACCCCCCGGAGCTGTGTGAGATACTTTTTTTCAATGGATGCACTTTATATTAAACTTCTCAAGAACTGATGGAGTGCAACACCCGCTAAATTGCATTAGATGGCTTGAAAGATCAAAGACAATTTTTTAAATAACTCCAACTGAATTTGTCCAAAAGAAGAAAGTCACATACACCTAGGATGACTTAAGGATGAGTAATTTATGGTTTAATTTTCATTTTTGGCTGAACTAAACCTTTAAGTTAAATGTTCCCTCTCGGTGGAATGATCTGCCCAACTCAATCAGAGCAGCGGAGTCCGATCAAGAATCGGCTAAAAACACATCTCTTCTATCATTATGTGACCCTCTAACTCTAGCACTCGATTATATTTCTATTCTAAAAAAACGAATCCTTGCCCCTTTTAGACTTGCACTTGTTAAAGCACTTGCTTATCATTGCTTTTTTTTTATTTTGTCTATAATTGCAAGTTGCCCTGGATAAAAGTGTCTGCTAAATGACTATAAAGATGATTATAAATGTACTCAGGAGTTTGTATGGCCCCCAAGTGCTTGTATGCATGCCTGACAACATCGTGACATGCGCCTCAATTCCTTTATCTGCCAGGAACTTCCTGCATACTCTCACCACATGAGGCTGGCCATTGTTATGCACCAGGAGGAACCTGCTGCACCAGCATAGGGTCTGACAATAGGTATCAGGATGAAATCCTTGGACCCAATAGCCATGTTTCTACTGTCGGGCCGGTGTGAGCCAGTGCTTTGAACGGGCCGGGAGGGGCTAATAGCCTCGGACCTGTAGCACAGAGGCCGAAATAGCGCTGCGTTTCCACCGTCGGGCCAGAAGCTCCGCTGTGCTTTACTAAAACCTGCCCTCGCTTCTCAACGTCACGCGACCCCCTCATTACACCAACAAAGAGAAGTTATCAGGAAACTAAGAAAAAAGTCATTGGAACATGCGCGATCACAAAACGAGCACGATAAAAGTGGCAGTTTGTTTGAATGCTTTGTTAAACATTCAAAGCATCAATGTTTTACTATAATAAGTGATACACTGATCATGATGAATTAATTTTTTCATAATTTAAAATGTCACACAGAAATAAAGCGTTCTGAACATAGCCTGCTTATTTAGTCGAGTCTGTTTCTGTTTATTTGTATTAACAGTATATAACTGGGCCATTGGCCCCAAGGAAGCACCTACGAGGCACGATCAAGCACCGCATGCCCGCTTTTGGCCCGACAGTGGAACGCGTCTAGCCTTTAGAGGTCTCTGCATCCCTCCATAGATATCAGGGCTAAAATAATGCAGTTTGAACTTGCCATTACGTGCCTGGGTACTTTACTTGGACTACCAGACTCTGCATATAAAATTAACATGTTTTTCAGTTTCTGATAAGACTGAGGCAGGAGAGATTTCTGTGAGCATCTCTACCTGTATTAAGCACATTTAAAATGAGTTTAACTGGATTACGAACTTATCTTTATCTGGAAGTTCTAAGTGGCACTCCGTACATATGGTCAATTGCATTAGAGCTTAAGATATTTGCCCGAACCCGACGGGACCCGATGGGACGTGGACTCGGGCTTGCGCTACGGTTTGCGAGGTAAACGAGTGGTCATGTGATGTGTTACGATTCGCGCGAGAAAGATGCGAAAATGTATGCTGAGTAGGTGTAACAGAGGCTTGCCTCTGGTGATTACGTTTTGGTTGCACCAGCAACTAAAGGAAAGTCTGAGGTGTGGAAAAGTTTTGACCGTGTTTATGAGAATAATGAGTGAATAATGACGCACCATCAGTGAGCGCAGGAACGCGCTGAAGCCATCTACAGTAGATTCAATAATTTTCCTCCAAAAACATGTAGGCTTAGCCTAATCTCTGTGAGTAATAAAGTTTTTTTTTAAATGAAAACTAAATATTCATTGAGTCTTAAATGCATAATGTGGACAGAGTGTATATGCTAATGTTGGCATTATTTTTTTATTAAATATCAGCTGCTAGTGGCGAAGCAAATCTGGAGCCTTTATCTTAATTTCATTATTGTCAAATACCCATCTTAATTTAAAATTTATCTTAATTTAATTAGTTAAAAAAGACTAGTTTTTATTGGTGCGTTGGTCTATTTATAGGCTAAAGGAGCCTATGTCTACTTAGGGTGCTGAGATATTACGATGTCACAGAGGACTTATTTTATTACTTTTTTCCAACGTCCAAGTGGTGTAGTCTACGTTAGTTATTAATAAATTATGTTAAAACATGAATAAATGACTCATTTTTGACAAAGGCAAAAGAGCTGTGTGCATGTGCACATTTGAATAATGTCGGGCTGTAAACGGGTTCGGGCTTTTAACCCTCTCAAGGCAGGCGTTGCTGATTTGCAACAGTTAAAAACTAAAAACCTTATTACTCCAGATACATATTTTATGTATCTGGAGTACTAAAAACTTTACTAAAGGTTACTAAAGTTACTAAGTTTCTAAAACTTAACTTGAGCCTGAGAGGGTTAAAAAGCTGTCAATCAAAATGTACTTGTCGGGCTCGGGCCAAAACCTGTCGGGCTCGGGTCTAACTTTTAAAGGCCGATTACAGCTCTAAATTGCACTGATTGAAAAAAAATAATTGCTTCCTATATTATTGCTGCATTCCAGGCAGGTTACTGATCTCGTAAATCACGACTTCAAACCATGACTCACGACTTTGTAGCTCTCCAGCCAAGTCATGCCAAACTGCCTGAGCGCAAGGAATTGTAGCTAGATTATTAAATTTATTGCAACGTTATATTGTCCTAAAGTCTATTTCTTCCCGTGTACCACTTGCATATACACTGCATCCTTAGGCAATATTATCCATAGGGACTGCTATTATTGTTTCGCGGGCTATGTGATGTCAAAGTTCAGAACTGGGAGCACATCGATCTAGTACGTGTTTACGGGTGGGAAGTCACGGGATTGACTGCCATTTTGGTGCACTTTCATGGGTAGAAGGTTGGAAAAAAAGGGTTACGGGTTGCTTGGAAAGGGGTATATGATTATAAGGATTGGTATTTGTGACACAAAGGCTGCTTGATACACAAAAGCTGTGTTTATCAGGGTCTTTGACCCAGGTGGCTCATAGCAAATTACTAAAATTATTGTATTAAAAAAATATATAGTTTGGAATTGTAACCTTATTTTACACTGTTTATTCATAAGTATGTCATATTCTTACAATTTATGTTAAGTTTTCAAGGAAAGTGGGTCGGTACTTGTGTGTGGGTCATCCATTTGGAAATGTGGGTCCCATGAACAAACCCTTTGAGAACCACTGCTTTAGAAATATTATTTGTTTCTGTAAAGCTGCACATTTCAATAAGGATCAAATGAGTGAGTTCAGCTTTGAGAATGAAAACCAACCTGTTTGTGTCTCAGTATCTTCATGTTTGACTCTGAATGTTTCTTCAATCTTAGTGTCTTCACTTTCCTCTTTAATAAACTCCATCTGTGTTTGTTCATCAGTATCTTCATGTTTGATTGTGAATGTTTCTTCAATTCTCATGTCTTCACTCTCCTCTTTAATAAACGCAATCTCTCTTTGTTCCTCGGTATCTTCATGTTTGACTGTGAATGTTTCTTCGATATTAATGTCTTCACTCTCCTCTTTAATAAGTTCCATTTTTATAATAGTGTCGCGTCGATCTCAGTTGCTTCACAAAGTTTTCCCCGGTGTATTTGGACACCTTTTCCTGTTTAAGAAAACAAAAAAATTAATAGAAAGAAGAAAAAAAACACCAAACTAAAATTATATTTGAGTCTCAACTAACGTTAGCTCCCTAGTTCTGGTAAGGGAGTCACTGAGAGTGAGAGTTAATGGCCTTAATTTACCTGACGACAAGCGGAAAACTAGTACTCAAATGAATAAAAGGACACATATGGAAGGTTCATATTTGTATTAAGCTTCATGTTTAGCATTCACTCATTTGTAGGTTATATTTAATAAAATTCACGTTCACGAAAACCTTAGCAGTAGATTCGTAAACGTCATTATTTTGGGCAGCAGGTCAAACGGTGATTCAAACGATTTAAAACTGAAGTGAATCATTTCAGTTGACTCGGAGATCCGAAAAGCTTCATTTCTTCATCACTACTCTGCCAGCGACTGAATTCGTGTTTGGTATGAACTGATTCACTGTGTATAGAGCGATATTAGACGCACCGCTTCTGTTACTGATGTGTGAATGCGCTTTATTTACACAAAATAACATGCATTGCTGTTATAAAAAGTGTTAATGTTTCATTCAATAATAATGAATGAACTTTGCATCGATTTCAAACACTATATAGTATACTGAACAAATTGTAGCAATGTAAACATTGTAAAACTGTTAAAACATCAAACCTTTTTTCTGCTGAACACAGACTGTAGAAAATGACGGACGACGCGTCTTCTCCACTTCCTTCCACGTCACCGTCAGCTGAGAGCGCGCGGCTCCGCCCACTGAGTGAAAGCACGAGACTGCAAGAGAGGGGCGTAACTTGAACTTGTCCAAATCACACCGAACCACAGACACTTGATACTAACGAGCGCTAAAAGAGTACATACTCTACAGCTTGGATGCGTATGTATGAAATATGAATGCGATTAGGATATCATCAGCCGCTATGTTGATCACGTGACCCACGACGTTAAAACAAGCGCAACAACTTAAAGATATGAGTGACAGGATAAACTAATCTATTTGTAAGTATCTTGATAATGATAAAACCTTGCCCATGTTTTGGTTTTGTTGAAGAAACAGCTGCCTTTTTAATTTTGAGATTGTAGTATAGCCAATACTATTACGTTTTAATGCTCTTGTTTTATCCCTCAGGCCTCTAAAAAAAAGAATCATGATGAATTATAAGATATTTAACTTTGTTACTGTGTTTTTTTCTGAGTACATAATCTCATACTATGATGAACACATTCATTTTTACTTACTGTTTTATGCCATTATGATTGTTCATTGTTAGATAACCATCTTACCCTGATCTTTAATGTAATTCTAAGTTTGGCAATAATAATAAAAAAACAGGGACAGGTGCACTAAAACCTCACAGCATTACTAACTCCAGTCTAGGACAGTTTTCCACCACAACACTTACATGCAATAATATGTGATGTGAATACATCAATTTTCAGTCAAGCAATTAATACATTAATAAAATATATTTTATTTACTGACAACAACAAGAAACATGAATAAATCATTAAAAGAATGCATAAAAGTTGGCATCACAATAAATACATAACACATGAAACAAAGCTTCTTTCAAACTTATTGTTCTAACAATCATGTATTTACAGATGGTGAACCCAACATCTCCTATCATCTCAACACAGCTGAGCTGATTCTGCTGCTTCCCAGCTGTGCTTCACAATCTCACTCTTCTCAACGGGGATGTCGTTGAGCAACAGGATTAGGAAGACCATGATGACGGCTCTCTGAACCACACAACCTTGAAGCAAAAGCAGAAGAACTACACAAAAATTACACTAATTAAAATAAACTACAACTTTTAAAATGTTCCAAATGTTTATTCATTTATGTAGTATACACAAATCCTTTGATGTCAGCATTCATCATCAGTGTCTCTTCAGCAGATTAACACGTGTCTCATCTGTTAACTCACTCAAACACAAATGGTCCTTAAATTATTAATTTTACAAAAGGACAAATAAAATAGATTACTTATGTTTAGTTACTTTACGTATATTTGTTTGCTTTAGATGAGTTTAAGTCATGTAAACAGTGTTGAGAAAAGTGAATTCTTCATAATAGTAGACATACATCACTCAGATGCCTGTTAGATGTGCTCATTTGAAATACTTCGCAATCATTATCCTGTCAGATGATAAATAGAAATTTAGTAATAGTCTTCAAGATAGATATATGGTTTATGTAAATCCACTTTTGAGACATGTACTTAATGAAGCTACCCTGTTATTCATTATAAAACGTGTTTCTACAGCAAAATCACAAATATGCTATATTATGTAGGTCACCGACAGGGTTTAGATTGAGCCAAGATTAGGCCATAGTTCAATTACCCTTGACAAGCCTTGTCTGTGAAACTGGGGGATAGGTCTTTACACCTTTTGCTTAGGTGTTGCTTACTTTAAACCTTATTTTTAATAGATTATTAACTCCAAAAACAATGCCACTGTGTGAAAATGACTTATACACTTAAATTTAAACAATTATTTTGTGAAGAAATATATATTCTCACCGTTGTCTCTCAATGCAAGTGGCCATATTGCCTAACATCTCGTTTTGACATCTCGCATGGTTCTGTGTAATTTGCATGACTTCAAGTTATGCCCTCTACAAATTACATTCCTCGCTTGCATTCCACAGACATACACGCTTGGGAAAACACGGCTAAAATGGGGAAAAGTTGTTGTGCGATAGACTGCGCTAATAGATTCGATCATTTTACAAACTGGCAAAAAAAACACACACAGATAGGAGACATAATTGGATTGCTACACTTGACAGAAACAAACCAGTATCCAGACAAGGAAACGTGGATTTGCAGTAGTCACTTTGTGTCAGCTATATTGAATTTTAAGATAAAATAATTAATAGCCTTTAATATATTCTTAAGTGAATACATCTCATATATTCACAGCCAGCATTTCAACATTGAAACAACATCAATTAACATGGTTGAAGCAACGTTGAATTACCCACTGAGCAAAAGTACGTCGAAACCACGTCTTTTCGACGTCTTTGTTGGACGTTTAAATGACGTCCCCTGAAGAGCCAGAATGAAAGTTTTTATGACGTCTTTTTTCGACGTCTTTTGGACGTCCAATATCGACGTCCCCAGGACGTCTCTAGGAGGTTAAAATTGAGTTCAGATGTGGTCATTTTTGGACGTATTTTCAACGTCTTATAAGGTCTCATTTAGACGTCATACTGTTTCTGGACAAAATAAACACTCTTAGGCTGCATTCAATTAAATCAGCTGCCTTTTTAATTTTGTCATTGTAGTATAGTGTGAGCCGTGTCCCGGGCACCTACCAGCGTCGCCCTGGCAACGAAGGAGATCCACCTGCACGCAATCACTGCGGGCTGATCGGTCCCAGACGATGAGGAGAGGACTACAAAAGCTGCACCTGAGAAGACACGGGTGAGAAAGATCTCCAGAAGATAGCCAGTTAATGTTGTGTCTCTTGTCCCTCCAGAAAGCGACTGACTGACCAGCCCGCCACCTGAGCACCGGACTTCGAGTCCCCTTGCACTCAGCCGGCCGGCGAACAGGATCACGCAGCACAGAGGACGAGCACCGGACACCTCTGGCACCCACACGGTCACATCTATTAATAAATACACCCTCCAGGGCTTTAAACTTTCACTGCAGCCTGTCGTGTGATTCTTCAGCCCGCCACACTGGTGGAGAATGCGGGTAAACTGCTGAAGAATCACCGACACCACGACCCTATTGACCCCCCCCTCTGTTTTTCGTCAGGCGGTGACTCCTTCCCCAGCCATTGAAGAGCTCCTAAAACACCTGACGGAAATAAGCATTCGACAGCAGCAAATTGTCGAACATATGGCCACTCGGCAGGGAGAGACGGAGCGTGAGGTCGCTGCTCTCCGCTTCGCGGCTGCCCAGCGGGTCCCGCTGCCGGATCCCCGCACTCAAGCCACACAGCTCCTGCCGAAGATGACCGTCCACAACTACGTGGAACATTATTTGGGCATGTTCGAGTCCATCGCCACTCGAAAGGACTGGCCCCACGAAAATTGGGCACGGATACTGGCCCCGTTGCCAACCGGGGAACCCCAGCAGGCCTATTTTTAAATGCCAGCAGGCCAAAAAGAATCATATGACGAACTACGGAAGGAAATCCTGGCCCGCGTAGGTCTGTCTCCCGTCG
Organism: Carassius carassius; assembly: GCF_963082965.1. Lineage (NCBI taxonomy): Eukaryota > Metazoa > Chordata > Actinopteri > Cypriniformes > Cyprinidae > Carassius > Carassius carassius. The sequence goes on along the minus strand of NC_081780.1, from coordinate 23,549,862 downwards.
CCGTGGCCCAATTGTTTCGAACATGGGAGTACAACAGTCAGTTGCCAGCCCGTGCCCAAGCCGCCGAACTCAACCGCCTCGCCCATCACTGGTTGCTCACCGGGGACCGCAGCACTGCCCAAGTGGCCGAATGCGTCATCGTGGACCGGTATCTGCATGCCCTGCCACGGCCCCTCCGTGGGAGATCTCGTCGAGGCCGTTGAACTAGCAGAGACGACGTTACGTCGAGAGGCTGGGGAGCGAGCACCGCCATTTCCCCGGAGGGTGTACCAGTAGCGACGCATGCCAGAGGGCACCCAGCGCACAGCCAGCAGGTCGGCGGTTCCTGGCATGCAAGACGAGCCGATGCCAACTGAGCCACCACCCTCGACCAATCGCGCCTGGCTGGCAGGCTGTGCAGTCCATCTGGAGCCGCCGCGAGAGGCACCCCAGACCGAGGTTTTCATCAATGGCCGTCCGTATACTGCTCTGTTGGACTCCGGGAGCGCGGTTAGTCTGGTCCAGTCCTCCATGTTTCCCCCACTGAGGGGAACCAAAGCCCGCCAATCCATCAAATGCATCCACTGTGACACCCAGAGCGTACCTACATGACAGGTGACCATTGCCGCGAAGACCTCAAATAAATCAACTGAAGTGAAGTGAAATTTAACAGTAGATTGATAAAATGACAAATAAAAGCACATTTATGCTTACCTTTGGCTCAACACCAGTAGTCAGATGACCGTTACTGTTTGAATTTCCAAGTAACGTTAATTAGCTCCGTCCCGTTGTGAAGGTTGTTCGTTAGTCAGGTATCTCTGTAGGTTAATAAGGTGTCCTCGACATAGAAATAAATAAATTAAAGGATGGCGGTAGTTATATCTTCAGTCTTTTGTAATAAACCGAATTATTCTTCCGTCTTCGTGATTGTTTGCGCCATCACGTTTACGTTTTTTTTTTTTCTGCCATCACTAACGTAACATCATGTTTACTCTCCCTCGTGGTGAGCGCACATTTAAATACACTGTAATTCATTTCATTTAAATCTATGTGTTAAATATTTATTATTTAATATGATAAAATACTACTTTTTAATCCAATTATCCATTTAAATATATTAAACGTTAATATATTTTAATCTATTAAACTTTAATTAACTATATCTAATTTATAGGTCTAATACAGATGTAAACTGCGGTTTCTGTCAATGCTCCAGTGAAAAATACCGCTCAAATAAGTAAATAAATCCATGTAAGATTTTATATGGTCACATTATGGTACTTTAATTAGGCCTATGTTTTTAAACATTTATATATTACATTTATCACCTAAATGTTTCAGAAGAGTATAGGCTACATGTGATATTTAAATCAGAAATCAAAGGATTGCTTTGTGTTTATATGTATAAAAAAAAAACTTATGTCGATTTCCTGAACCTGTTCTGCACGTTCTACAGAAGTCCAAGAAAATCCTTAGCCCAACGGTCAAATTTTTAAGCTCATATTGACGTCCCAGATATGAACCGGATTTGCACGTCGAGTAGACGTCCAGACCAACCGCCACAATTTAGACTTGATCTGCACGTCGTATAGACGTCTCATGTTTGTTGGGTACCTTTCGATTTTGCAAATTGGATCAACGTTGATATCGCGACGCTGTTTCACTGTCTTACCTTTAGTATGGGTGAATTATGGTTGTTCTGTAGACATTGAATTAGGTGCTGATTTTGTAAAGTGAATCTTGATAACAATTAACTTCAATAAACTACCAAATGCTCAAAATTTAAGAACGGCAGTTTTATTTTGGAAACATACTGTATAAAACAGAATTTATTTAGCAGTGTTTATGCATGGATGTATTGTTAAAAACCCGTAGAAGAACAATCTAAATACAATAATATAAGTTTTTTTTTTTTTAAATAATATGATTATTTTGTGCTGCACATGCAAGAGAAACCCTTGTACTTTTTTATCAATGAAACCGTTAGATCTTTTATTTTAGTGGAAGACTATAATTTCTGTCAAAAACATGTTTTAGTAATGTGTCTGATTACAAGAGATGTATACATGTGTGCAGTGAAAATGTGTTGAACAGTTCGAGAAGGGAATCTTCAACCAGGGACGCTGTAAGGGGAGGGAAGATTAGGACAATTCCAAGGGCCCAGCATTAGAGGGGGCACCCCGAGGCGGGGGAAGTGATTTTCTAACGAGGAGAACCCTCTCGGACTGTCGCTGCGTCTGAAATCGCATACTTCCATACTATAAAGTAAGTGAAAAACAGAGGAAAGTAGTATGTCCGAGTTCATAGTCCTCAAAAAATAGGTAGGAGAGATTAACCCGGATGACCTACTACTTCCATCCGAATTCCATAGCATGCAGACGATGGACACTATACTATACCATGAGGCCACTGGAGAGGAGGCATGTAGCATTAATATCATTATAATATTATAATCATGATTAATGTTTACTGTTTTGACCTTACAAGGACTGATGAACACACTCCTTATCTGGTGGAGAGTGGCTAATGAAGCCCTGTTCACTGGAAATGCTGCCATCAAAGGTTTTGAGTAAGTTACAAATAATGGAAAATGTCATTATACACAGTTGCTATTGACACTGAATGCAGTACATACTAACTTGACTAAAAGGTCTTAATGAACTCTTTTTGTGCTTGATTTCTGTGCATTTATTGTGACGGAGCAGACGTTTGAGGGGGAAATTGATGCTGCTTAAGTTAAAAGAAAATGGGAAAACCTAAACAAAATTATAAAGGAAGATTAAAAAATAATAATAATTGTTCACCCCAAAATTTGAATTCTTTCATGATTTGATCATGCTGGTGTGAGCGCCGAGGATGGTGAGGGTACAGCAGCATCTTTGGAAGTGGTATTCTGTCCTGAATGAGGCAATAGGGGGCAGACCCTCCATCACACCACCCAACCTTATTGCCTCATCCAGATCAGATGTTGCTGTTACCTCACGATCATCAGTGAGGTCAACAGCTGAAAGAGTGTTAGAGAGGAAGAGGAAGGACACCGAGGAGCTGATCCATGAGATGGAGGAGAAAGAGAAATGGAAGCAGTAGAAAGGAGGAGAGGAGATGGAGCGAGATGATGGAAAGGGAGGAAAGAAGAGAGAGAGAGTTGAGAGCAAGAGGAGAGACAAGAACAAGAGGTCAATGATAGTGAAGAAAGAAGAGACTGAGAAATGAGAGAGAGAGAGAGAGAGAGAGAGAGAGAGGAAAGACAAGACAAGGAGACAAAGGAGAGAGAGGAGAGATTTCTTCAGCTTTTAGAGTTCATGGCTAAAAAATAAAATATATTAATATTAAACTACACTTTCTTTCCATTCATTTATGCTGAGGTTTTCATTTGATTCATGCCGTTTTATCAAGTTTTGTTGCAATGTTGGTTTCCATGGATTTACAGAAGCTAGATTTTGTCAGTAGTAAAGTGCTTAATATGTGGCATTGAGCAAAAATAATTTTAAAGCACTTATGTGTGCACTGATTTTGTAGTCGTTTCCAGCTGAGAATGAGTGCCGCACTGTAGAGAAAACCCAGACAGCTTTAAAATGTATTTATTTAATTTGTGTTTCAAATTTAACTTCTACATGATTAAAGGCGGGCGTACACGGTGCGATTTTTGCTGTCGTACGAGTTCGCATGCGATTTTTTTTTTCAATCGTGTGGAAATCGTGTATGCTCGTATGCTCGCGGCTCGTATCATGTGCAAGGAATTACGAGCCGAGCAGAGTTCCTTACGAGCGCTTCCCGACCTCCAGATAATTTTTAAACATGTCTAAAAAGTTTGTGAGCTATCGGTTTGAATTCGTGCCATGTGTGCGGTTGAACGAGCCGATTTGTTGATCTAGCTGAAGTTGACCAATCACGAACTAGGAAAACCACAGAAGAAGAAAGACGAAGATGGCAGCGCCACGGCGAATGTGGACTATTGACAAAGAAGATAAACTCGCTGAACTCTGGCAGGAACAGCGAGCGCTGTATGATGTCTCTAGCAGCGTGTACCATGACAGGGTCGTCCGTGATGATATTTTACAACAGATCGCCCAAGAGCTACATTTATCAGGTGAGATGTTACCTATTGTTAGCTACAGTTATGCTATGCTAGCTATAGTATTACGACTAATTTAATTCTTTTTAATTCTCCCTCTCTCTCTCTCTCTCTCTCTCTCTCTCTCTCTCTCTCTCGCGTGCGCGCATATGTAGTTTACGGGGACTCTTCATAGACGTAACGGTTTTCTATACTGTACAAACTGTGTATTCTATCCCCATACACTACCTCTATCCATCACGGAAAAATGCATGTTTTGAATTTCAATTAAACACAGTTTAGTATTTTTTTAAGCCATTTGGTTTACGAGGGCACAGAAATTGTCCTCATAAACCATGTTTACGTTGTAATACCCATGTCATTATAGACATTTACATCATACCTTTCTCTAATATGTCAGTATAAGGGGAAAAAATCTGGTCACCCTACATACACAGATACAGCATAGTTACACAGAATAATATAACATGGCTTTTTTTTCTGGTATTGTTCATACAGTACAAGATGTCCAAACAAGAATGGCAACGCTCAGGACACAATTTGGAAAACTTATAAAAGAAAAAGCAAGTGGTAGTGGCTTTAAACAGCCAACATCAAGGCAGAAGTGGATATTACAACATTTGCAGTTCCTGAAGCCATTTGTCTTGCAGAGAGCAAGTCAAAGTAGTTTGGAAGTAAGTAGATTTACTAGGGAGAGAGAAAACTGGGAGGGAAAAATAAATAGCAAGGGATAGAGATGTATAGATGATGTTAACAGGAGGACAGAGTAGGATAATTTAAGAAGATAGTGGGAACAAGAAAGGCAGTTGTCATTTTCCTGGTTTACATTTTAATTGTTTAATTGTTGCATCTTTTACAGCTTGAAGACGACACTAGTGCTCAAGGAAGAGCCGACAGTGATATGGAAAATGACACTAATCTGTCACCTGGTTTAGAGCAGAGTTCTTGTGACACACCTTGTGAAAAGGAACAACCTGCCTCTGGACCACCTGCCTTTGGAAATCCAGCACGTCGGGCCAAGTACAGGCTTCAGAATTTCTAATAGAGAGGAAAAAGGGGAGTATTCCTTTGGGAAACAGGTGGGGGAGGAACTTGGCCGAATTAAAAACCCTGCCCTAGTACTGAGACTAAAAAGAGCTATAATGTCTCAGATTTATGATGCTCAAGAAAGTGAAATTTCTGTGCATCCTATGCAAACTCATCCAGGCTTCCCTATGTCTGGAAGTTACTTTTCTCCCCATCCTACATACATTCCTAATCCACCATCCGCAGCATCCACACCACCCCCACCCCCACGCCCCTTAATATCCCAGCCAAATTACACATTAATGCATCAGCTAGATGATACAGGGTGCAATCAGCTACAAGAGCTGTAGTTGTATATATTTTTTGCCATTATTTTGGCTAGAATACTGTTCAAAAATGCTGTGGGCAACACAGAAAGAAACGCAGAATGCTTAACTTTTGATTAATGTAATTTTATTTAGTTTTGATTTGATTTTTGTGTTTTGAATGATTGCAATTTGTGATCTTAAATATTTCACGTTTCACTTGTTCGACATCTTATAGAACATGTTAATAAAAAAAATGCTGGTAATAACAAAAAAATAAAAAATAATAATGAAAACCTAGACAATGAAGTGGTGTTTTTTGTTTATCCATTACACATACTGATCTTGCCATGGTACACAGCCAGATGGGGAGACAAAGTATTCTTTAAGATGGTCACGTTGCTCTTTGGCAGCTATTGTTGGATTTTTTCCCTCCTCCCATGTTAACTGACTGCAGGATTCTCTCTTGTCTCCATGTCCCATCATGGAGCTGATGGTTCTCATCCTCCCAGTCAGTGTATCCAGGTGGAAGGTAGGTATCTGATTGCTTGTGACGCAAGAAATTGTGAAGGCACAGTGCAGCCAAAGTGACAGTAACTGCTTTGTCAGGATTAAGGCAGATGGTTGTGCGGAACACCCTGAGGCGGTTTGCTAGAATTCCAAAAGCATTTTCCACAACACGTCTTGCACGGTATAGTCTATAGTTGAAAATGCGTTGTTCAGGCTGTAGTCGTCTGTGAGGGTAAGGCTTCAGCAGGTCATTTCTCAGTGGGTAAGCTTCATCTCCCACAAAACAATATGGCATGATGATGTTGGTGTTTGGTAGAGCCTCAGCAGGAGGAAGGTTTAATTTTCTGTCACCCAAGGCAGCTCGCAAATCAGACTGTGCAAATAAACCTGCGTCTGAAACTCTGCCTTGAACTCCCACATTTGTGTAGATAAATCTGTAATTGGCATCCACTACAGCCATTAACAGAATAGAAAACCTGGACTTGTAGTTGTATAATGTGCTGCCGCTATTGGCTGGGGGTTGAATGAAGATATGTTTCCCATCTATTGCCCCAAGGCAATGAGGAAATTGCCACTTAAATGTCAAACTGTTCAGCAATTTTCCGCCACTGTTCTTCAGAAGTTGGTGTCTGTAAACATAATACCACATTAAGAATGCACGGCTAAATTGAGATGCTGCTTGAAAATCAGTATGATCCCCTAGAACATGAACTAACAGTGAACCAAACATTTTTAAAGTGTTAACATTTTTTGTGTGTTAGATCATAGTGCATAAATGTTGACAAATACAACTCTGGATTTTAATGTCTCAGTAAATGTTAAAACTAATATTACCAAAATTAATATATGTTAGGTTAAAGTGTTTTTCATTGTTAGTTCATGTTAACTAATATTGTTAACTACTTTTATGTATTGTATGGTAACTTTTATGTAAAGTGTTACCCTTAAAGGAAGTGTAACAGTGTAATGGAAAGTATTTTTGGCATATGATTGCAAACCTTCAAATAATCCTCCTTCAAAGTGTGGTGTAGGACTTCACAAGTTTCTTCCACAATTTTGCCAATGTTGTGCTTCCCATGCGAAACTGAAAGCCAAGTGACTTAAATGTTCTTTACTCATGTTTATTTATTGTAGGTGAGTCTTTTGTCTTTATATGGGCGAAGCAATGCTAATACATTTATACAGCACATTTCTTTCACAGGATGATAAAGTCAATTTTAGTCTCTCTCTCATAAATAAATAAATAAACATATATATATATATATATTTGACTTACCTGTGGCCAGAAACCTTAATGTCACTGACAGTCTCTCTTTGGCACTGATGCTCCTTCTCATGACTGTGTCTGTTTTGGTGATCAAAGGCTCAACCATGGCCAGTAACTCATAAAACTCATCTACAGTTACCCGTAACATCTCCCTGAAGCCTGTCACGTCATTCATCTGTAGAATAATTTCATCAATTACACATATTGTATTTTATGTAAGTGTATTTACAATGCATTTCTACTGTACTGATGTAAGCATATAGCAAAAGGCCTGAAGGCAGTTTTCTTTATCATGTTGACTCTGCATCACTGTTCTCCCAAAATACAATATGTATTCCATATATCAAACATTTAGCCTGTAAAAATTATAATACCTAGACTATCCAGCAATAACATTAGTTTAAAAAAATATAAAAACGACGTTACTTTATGCACAAACTTGCGTGACACACTATGGTTATATACTTTAACATATCTTCCACGAACACATCAAGGCATGCGCTCACAGAATCACTTACCTCAAGCTGTTTTTGAAGAATAGAAAGTCCATTCTTTTCTCTGCTCCTCAGCCAAACTCTTTGCCATGCCCTACTTTTTCTTTTCTTTTTTATTCTTTCGCTAGCCATTGCTGCCACAAAAAAAGCAATCTCTTCCTCTGACTCCATGTTTTTGGCGCGGAACTTCGTGCGATTGCTTCGGAAATCTGCAGGTTGTAAAATCGTGTCCTATATCATCTCGTCCGTACGATTTTCAGATAAATTCACTCGTGACGTGTGCGTGGACATACGATCTTCCGACCATCCGAATTCGCACCGTGTACGCCCGCCTTAAGAGCACAAAGCTTGAGACAAAATCACTCTTGCATCAAGTAGTATAATAAAGCAACACCAAATGGATATTTCTTACAACATTTTATAATGGTGCCATCAAATGGCAGAGGAAAACTTGTAGAAAAACCGGGCTTTTTGGTCTTAAATAGTCTTAATTTATCCTTCCACAATTTTAAGACGTAAAAGTTCTTAAAACAGAGCAGAAAGTCTCAGGTTCATCAAGGCAATAAATGTTCATGCACTGCCAAAAATTAATGTCTTCCTGAGTTTTTGTCCCAATACAAATACTGAATATATATAAAATTAAGATACATTT